>NC_042618.1:483261723-483466723 GCF_901001135.1 Rhinatrema bivittatum | reverse complement strand
GTGTGTGTGTGTGTAGGAAGCTTGCACTGCTGCTGCCTGTGCTGTACCTGTTCTGTGATAGGGGAGGGTGTGTGTGTGTGTAGGAAGCTTGCACTGCTGCTGCCTCTGCTGTACCTGTTCTGTGCTGTGCAGTCTGTGGAATGAAATATGTACTACTGCCATCCATTTAACACCAATAAGTGTTTTGGAGCTGTCTCTGTGTAGAAGAAACATAGAAATGTAAGGACAGAATAAGACCATATATGTGCTGTCTAATCTGCCCATTCGTATCAACTACTCAGCTGTACAATCATCACTCTCAGGCCGATACAGTAAAGTCTGCGGGAGAGTCAGAGGGTGCACAGAAAAGCAGTTTTTACTGCTCTTCTGTGCACTTTCCCGGTGCCCAGAGAAATTAACGAGTACCTTTGGGTAGGCGCTAATTTCTGAAAGTAAAATGTGCGGCTTTGCTGCACATTTTCCTTTCTGAATCGCGCGGGAATATCTTATAGGGTCATCAGCGTGCATTTGTATGTTGCGGGGATTGGATGCGCATTTTCGGCTCCTTACTGAATAAGGGGTAACGCTAGCGCGTCAAATGCGCGTCCTATGGCGGGTCAGCAGTGGGCTCCGCCGGAGCGCACTGTACAGTATCGACCCTTGTGTGAGATCCTCTTTGTTCGTACCAATGCTTTCTTGTCTGTCCCACCTGCACAGGGAGGGCGGCTCTTCCATGCATCTACCATACGACTTCTTTCAGAGGCTTTCTGTGCGTTGATATCTTGCATTTCCTCTAGGGGACACTTGTTTAGCTCGGTCATGAACTTCACCCCATATGCAAAAGAAAATAAACTAAGTACAAGCAATCAGCCCTCTCTTAATACTTTGCTGAAATGGATATAAACGAATTCCACCATTGTGAAGTCTGAGTATCTCAAGAACATGTTTTGTGGAAAGGGTTGGTGGTGGCCACTGCTTGTACTGCCATTCCTAGCATGGGGGGGTATTTACTCTTTGGGAACGTCCAGGGACTTGCATTCGGGATCGGCCACTGCTGGACACAGGATAATCTTTCAATGCCGTGGATCTAAGAACACAATCGCTTTGATTGTACCACATGAAAGTTTGGATATTACACACACACAATTATTCCAAAGTTTTGGTGCAGCATACACTGTTCTTTTTAATTGCTTTAAAAAAGTTTATTTCTTTAAAAAAAACCAGTACAGTGCTGGAAGGCGGTTAGCGGTTAATGATTATGGACCTACAATGGTCCTGACTGCCTGCTGGTAACAGGGTTAACCTAATATGAAAGCACCAGCCCTTTCCACAAAAGCTTTTTTTGAATTAGCTTATATATAGAATCCCGTCCATTTCAGCAAAGGTTGATATTTTTTGTATTTAGTGTCTTTGGTGCATTACATAAGAGAAGAAGCTGACATACTGGGTCAGTCGGTCAAGCCCGAATGCACGTTCCCAAAGAGTAAATGACCCCCCCATGCTAGGAAGGGCAGTAACGAGCAGTGGCCATTGATTCCCCAAGGCAGTTTGATCATTAGCAGTTCATCAACTTGTCCAACCTTCAACCCAGCTTCGCTGCAGGCCTGACGTTAAAAGGGCTGCGCGTGTCCATGTGCAGCGGTTCCCGGCGTGCGCGCATGTTATAAAATACAGTTCCCATGCGCTCCGGATTTTAATGTCCGGGGGAGGGGGAGATATTTTCAGTTACACGCGGCGATGCGATCGAGCTTCTCACCAGTTTCCTACTCCCCACCTAAACCTTCCACCCCGACCCCTAAATCTAGCCTAAAACCTTTTTTTTTGTTTTGTTTTGTAATTTACCTGCTCTGATGAACAGAAGTAAGTTTGCAATTCCCCGGGACAGCATCTAATGGTGCAACCCTGGCCCACCCCTTTCATCTGTTCCGGCACTTATCGGGGGTTACGTGCAGAGCTAGGCCCTTTAGAAAATACCCGTGCCGGGCACAGGGCATAACCTCCGGTATTTCCGCATATCTGCCTTATCCACTATGACACCTAGATCTCTTTCTTGGGTTGTAGCACCTAATACGGAACCCAACATTGTGTAATTATAGCATGGGTTATTTTTCCCTATATGCATCACCTTGCACTTATCCACATTAAATTTCATCTGCTATTTGGATGCCCAATTTTCCAGTCTCAGAAGGTCTTCCTGCAATTTATCACAATCTGCTTGTGATTTAACTACTCTGCACAATTTTGTGTCCTCTGCAAATTTGATTATCTCACTCGTCGTATTTCTTTCCAGATCATTTATAAATATATTGAACAGTAAGGGTCTCAATACAAATCCCCGAGGCACTCCACTGTCCACTCCCTTCCACTGAGAAAATTGCCCATTTAATCCTACTCTCTGTTTCCTGTCTTTTAGCCAGTTTGCAATCCACGAAAGGACATCGCCACCTATCCCATGACTTTTTACTTTTCCTAGAAGCCTCTCATGAGGAACTTTGTCAAATGCCTTGTGAAAATCCAAGTATACTATATCTACCGGTTCACCTTTATCCACATGTTTATTAACTCCTTCAAAAAAGTGAAGCAGATTTGTGAGGCAAGACTTGCCCTGGGTAAAGCCATGCTGACTTTGTTCCATTAAACCATGTCTTTCTATATGTTCTGTGATTTTTATTTTTTTTAGAATAGTTTTCCACAGTTTTTCCTGGTACTGAACTCGGGCTAACTGGTCTATACTTTCCTGGATAACCCCAGAGCCCTTTTTAAATATCAGAGTTAGACGGGCCATCCTCTAGTCTTCAGGTACAATGGATGATTTTAATGCTTAATTACAAATTACTATGAATTTGAAATTTCATTTTTTAATTCTTTCAGAACACTGAGGTGTGCACACCATCTGATCTGGTGATTTACTACTCTTTTGGTTTTGTCAATCTGGCCTTCAGTACCCTAGGATGTATACCATCCGGTCCAGGTGATTTGTTACTCTTTTAGTTTGTCAATCTGGCCTACTACATCTTCCAGGTTCACAGTGATTTGGTTCAGTTCGTCTGACTCATCACCCCTGAAAACCTTCTCCTACTTTCTTATTAGTAACACCAAAACCAAAGAATTTTCCTTTCTTCGATCACTTTATCTTCCTTACATGCTCCTTTAACCCTCGATCATCTAAACAGTCCAACTGACTCCCTCATGGGTTTCCTGCTTTGGATTTATTATGAGGTTTCGTCTCTGTAGTAGCTTTTTTTCAAGTTCTCTCTTAGCCTTTCTTATCAATGTTTTACATTTCACTTTTCGATGCATCTGTAGATGGATCCTTCTTCCAGTTTTTGAAGGAAGTTTTTAGTTAATATAGCTTCTTTCACTTTGCCTTTTAACCATGCTGGCTGTTTGGCTTTCCTTCCAATTTAATGTGTGGAATACATCTGGACTGTGCTTCTAGGATGGTATTTTTTAACAATACCACGCCTCTTGCACACTTTTTTTACCTTTGTAGCTGCTCCTTTCAGTTTTTTTCTATTTTTCTCATTTTATTAAAGTTTCCCTTTTCAAAGTTCACTGCTAGAGCCATGGATTTTACTTACTGTCCCTCTTCCAGTCATTAGTTCAAATCTGATGTTATGATCACTATTGCCAAGCGGCCCCACCACCGTTACCTCTCTCACCAAATCCTGTGCTCCACTGAGAATTAGATCTAAAATTGCTCCCTCTCTTGTCTGTTCCTGAACCAATTGCTCCATAAAACTCTCATTTATTCCATTTTACAGTCTTCATAGACCATAAGAATTTAGAATATCTGCATCGGGCACAACGACTCAACCCACGACAAGCCCGTTGGGCCCTGTTCTTCACCTGTTTCAATTTCATCTTCCGGTACAGACCAGCCGGGAAGAATGTTAAGGCTGATGCCCTATCACAGGTGTTTGATTCAACTGAGGGTTCTGAGGAACCACAGTACATCATTGAGCCATCCCGTATTCTCCTGTCTGCTACCATGACCATCCCTCCCGGGAAAACTCTAGTCCCGCCACGCTTGCGGAAACAAGTGCTGGCATGGGCTCACGATTACTGCTGTTCCGGCCACCCAGGGCAATCCCGGACGCTGCAGACCCTGCGCCGGTACTACTGGTGGCCAAAGTTAAATAAGGATGTCCGAGCGTATGTGGAGTCCTGCCAGACCTATGCTCGCCACAAGAGAAACATAGAAATGATGGGAGAAGAAGACCAAATGGCCCATCCAGTCTGCCCAGTAAGCTTTGCACTTTTTTTTTTTCTCATACTTCTGTTAGTCTTGGCTCTTAGTAACCTTTTGGTTCTATTTCCCTTCCACCCCCTCCATTAATGTAGAGAACAGTGTTGGAATTGCATCTAAATGAATATCTAGCTTAGTTAGGGGTATAACCGCCGCAATAAGCAAGCTACATAAATGCTTTTGTTTACTCAGACTATGTAATTCAGTCCTTGTTGGTTGTTGTCTGGATATAGATCCACTTTTCTTCATTCCCCCTTCTGTTGAAGCAGAGAGCTATGCTGGATATGTATTAAAAGTGAAGTATTAGGCTTATTTGGTTTGGGGTAGTAACCGCCGTAACAAGCAAGCTACTCCCCACTTTTTTGTGACTGGATCTCCGGTTCGACCCCAGGCTTACTTCAGCCATTACCTCCACCTTCCGAACCGTGGACCCATGTGGCAACTGACTTCGTGGTTGACTTGCCACTGTCCAGTGGCAACACGGTAATATGGGTGGTCATCGACTGCTTTAGCAAAATGGCGCACTTCGTGCCTTTGCCAGGATTACCATCTGCACGGCAGCTGGCTCAGCTGTTCGTCAGGCTACATGGCCTACCTATAGGCATCCTGTCAGATCGAGGGCCTCAATTCACTGCCAA
Source organism: Rhinatrema bivittatum (assembly GCF_901001135.1). NCBI lineage: Eukaryota > Metazoa > Chordata > Amphibia > Gymnophiona > Rhinatrematidae > Rhinatrema > Rhinatrema bivittatum. The sequence goes on along the minus strand of NC_042618.1, from coordinate 483,461,857 downwards.
GTTCTGGAGGGCCCTCTGCCAGAAGTTCGACGTCACCCTAGACTATATGTCCGCTTACCATCCACAGACCAATGGTCTCGCAGAGAGAACAAACCAGACCTTGAAACAATTCCTCCGTCTATATGTAAATGAGAAACAAGATGACTGGCTAACCTGCTACCCTGGGCCGAATTCGCGCTAAATTCTCATATCTCTGCGGCTACGGGATCCTCCCCGTTTCAGTTAGTGTATGGGAAACAGCCACGTCCGCCACTGCCTGTTCCCATCACAGTTACGTCTCCAGTAGCTCAGGTCTCTGCTGATGAGTTGCACCGCCTGTGGATATCTACGCAACGTGTCCTGATCAAGGCCGGTCAGGCAGCGAAAAGGTATGCTGACCAGCGCAGAAGACCGTATCCGCCTCTCAGGCCGGGCCAAAAGGTTTGGTTGAGCACGCAGTTCATCCGCTTGAAACTGCCATCATCGCGACTGGCCCCGCGATTCATTGGGCCGTTTCCCATCATCCAGCAGGTGGGTGCTGTCTCGTACCAACTTTGTCTTTCCCCGTCCCTCAAGATACACAACACGTTCCACGCCTCCCTCCTGAAGCCTCTGGTATTGTCGTGGCCTTCCAGCACGCCTCCGAAGCCTCAACTTGTTGCCTCCGAAGATGACCTCACCTATCATCAGGTGCGGGAGGTCTTAGATGTGAGGAAACATCGGAAGAAATGGGAATATCTGTTGGCATGGGAGGGCTTCGGTCCCGAAGAAAACTCCTGGGAACCATTGGCTAACATCCTGGTCCGGAATCTGTTGGAGCAGTTCCATAAAGACCACCCGGCTAAACCCAGGCCTCCGGGGAGGTGCCCTAAAGAGGGGGGTACTGTTGTGTTCCGCGGCCGTGGCAGCCCACAACCGCGGTCCCCCTACCTTGCCCGTGGTGGTCCGCCGTTACGGGAGCCCCGGGGGAGGGCACTGACTTTGGGCCGTCACTCCGGCACGGGCCTCGGTGCCGCTTGCTGCAGGGGGAGCTGTCCTGCTCCCCCCTCGCGGCGTCCAGCAGCGTTTCTCCTCCGCGGGGGAAATCAAAGATGGCCGCCGCTATCTTTAGGCACGAGGCCGTGCCTCCTCCACAGATTTAAAGGGACCTGATCCCTTTAACCAGCTTCACCTGTTCCTGATCAGCCTGAGCAGGGGAAGTATAAAGGGAAGCTTCCTCTGCTCATTCCCTGACTTGGCAACGTCCTCCAGCACTGTCTAGTCTGCTTACTTCGGTGAGTTCCTTGTGCTTTGGATCTTTGTTCCTGTAACGTCTTGGTGTTCCCATTTCCTGACTTTGGATTGGCTGACGGTGATTCTCTGATGTGTGACTTCGAACTGGCAAGTGGTGATCCCTCGGTGTGTGACTTCGGACTGGTGAGCGACGACCCTCTGGCACTTGACCGAGGACTCCTTCTGGACTACTGTCTCCAAGAGCCCGCCTAAGTCCCAGCGGTCCGGGTCCCTACGGGCTCCTCCCAGGGGGACTGCGGGCTTCCAGGGTGAAGCTCCAGTCAGCCCTTGCACCAATACCTTGACCTCTCAAAGGCCCACCTAAGTCCCAGCAATCTGGGTCCCTATGGGCTCTTCCTGGGGGGATCGCAGACTTCCAGTGGTGAAGACACAGGTCCTTTTCTCGTCTCTTCATCTGCCTCCGCAGTCGCTTCAGTCTCCAGTGCCGAGGGTCAGCTGGTCCCGTCTTCTGCTCTGCCTTGCCACCCGACGAGAGAACCTACGGATCTAGACCTCTCATGATCTTAAAGACCTCTATCATATCCCCCCTCAGCCGTCTCTTCTCCAAACTGAAAAGTCCTAACCTCTTTAGCCTTTCCTCATAGGGGAGCTTTCCATTCCCCTTATCATTTTGGTAGCCCTTCTCTGTACCTTCTCCATCGCAACTATATCTTTTTTGAGATGCGGCGACCAGAATTGTACACAGTATTCAAGGTGCGGTCTCACCATGGAGCGATACAGAAGCATTATGACATTTTCCGTTTTATTCACCATTCCCTTCCTAATAATTCCCAACATTCTGTTTGCTTTTTTGACTGCCGCAGCACACTGAACCGACGATTTCAATGTGTTATCCACTATGACGCCTAGATCTCTTTCCTGGGTGGTAGCTCCTAATATGGAACCCAACATTGTGTAACTATAGCATGGGTTATTTTTCCCTATATGCATCACCTTGCATTGGTTGTCCTCTTTCCACCATGTCTCTGAGATGCCAATTAAGTCTATGTCATCATTCACTGCTATACATTCTAATTCTCCCATCTTACTACTTAGACTTCTGGCATTAGCATACAAACATTTCAAAGTTTGGTTTTTTGTTGTATTTTCATTCTGCTTTTTAATTGATAGGGATAAGTTAGAATTTTTTAACTCAGGTGAGTTTTTAGTTACAGGCACTTGGACTACTTTTCTTATTATTGGAACCTCACTGTCGGGATGCCCTAATTCTAATGCATCATTAGTATCCTTTGAAGATACCTCTCTCCGAACCATGCACTGCTGAGCGACTGTCGGCTTTCCCCTTTGTTCTAGTTTAAAAGCTGCTCTGTCTCCTTTTTAAAGGTTAGCGCCAGCAGTCTGGTTCCACCCTGGTTAAGGTGGAGCCCATCCCTTCGGAAGAGACTCCCCCTTCCCCAAAAGGTTCCCCAGTTCCTTACAAAACTGAATCCCTCTTCCCTGCAATCTGCATGGGTACCTTATAAATAAATTGAGCGCCCTTGGTGTGGATCTTAGAGTGGGTTGGAAGCTGGCTGGGTGGGAGGCTTCGGAGGGGAGTGGTAAATGGAGCTTGCTCTGAGGAGGGGGTGTCTGAAAGATTCCTTGGACAGGTTCTTTTCAACGTCTGCAGTGTTGCTCATGAAAGATTGTCAGAAAAGGTTTCTCTTTTTGCCAATGATACCAAAATCTGCAACAGATAAGACAGCCAGGGTATTGTTGAAAACATGAGGGATTTAGCAAAGCTCAAGGAATTGTTTAGAGACTGACAGCTAAAAATATGATGTTAAAACAGGCAGGGTAATGAATTTGGGCTGCAAAAGCCGAAGGAAGATGTTCAGTATTGGAGGAGAAATTCTTCTAAGGACAAAGGAAGAGCGGGATCTGGGGTGATTGTATCTGATGATCTCAAGGAGGCCAAACAGGAGGATAAAGCGATGGTAAAAGCCAGGAAGCTGCTTGGCTGCACAGGAAGAGGAAGGGTCAGCAGAGAAAGGGAGGGGACACTGCCCCTGTATAGGTCCCTGGTGAGACCTCACTGGGAATATTGAGTACAGTTCTGGAGACCCCACCTTCAAAAGGACATAAACAGGATGGAGTCGCTCCAGAGGGGGCTACTAACATGGGCAGTGGTCTTCCTTCTAAAGCACATGGGGGATAGACTCACAGATCTAAACCTGTACACCCTGGAGGAAAGGGGAGCGAGGGGAGAAATGATAGAGGCATTCACATATCTGAAAGGTTTCCATGCACAGGAGCTGAGCCTTTTACAATGGAAAGGAGGCTGTAGAATGAGGGGTCATGGGATGAGGGTGAAAGGGGGCAGACTCAGGAGTAATCTTAGGAAATGTTTCTTTACAGAGAGGGGGGTGGATGCATACAACAACCTTCAAGTGGAGGTGGTGGAGACAGCAGAGGGGGATCTCCCGGGGAATTGTAAAGCTAAATTAGTTGGCTGGATAGGCAGACTAGATAGACTTATAGTTACTTTCCGCTGTCACATTTCTGTTACTGTACAGTTCCTTTTGGTTTTTGCAGCTCAAATGAATAACATCTGCATCATTTTTAGCATTAAGTCCTAGCTGCCAGAATCTAGAACATTCTTCCTGTTTGCTAGGTACCTGGTCATGGTTGCCCATTTTTCTTGGCTCTCTTCCCTGTTGCAGATCTTGGGTTCATCTCCAGTAAGCAGGAAATTGCCTTGCTGTGCTGCTTTCCTTGGGGATTTGTCATAGAGCTGCACTCTCTCTCGGCTTTTACCTCACAGTGGCAGTAAGATGTGGCATTGCTTTGGGAGGATCCTGGACTGATTCAATCCTGATTCTCTTCCTAGGGACCTTATTTCGTTGCCGAAGACTTGCTGTGGCGGCCTGGGGTAGAGATGAGGTCATTCTGACAGCAGCACTGCAGGGGACGCGGTGACCAGTGCTGTAACGCGCCGTCATCATTCAGGTAATGCCTTCACCTGCTGTGTCTTGCTCCTCCTCGCTGGTACTGCTAAGTAAAGCTGCTTTTATTCCAGAGACACTGATGCTGAGCAGGAGCATCACATGAAGCTCTCGCGAGCGTTCACAACTGAAGACGCGGGACGTGAGAAATGCGTGCGTCCTTTGATTAATGGTTTATCTGAAGCACAGACTGGTTAAAAAGGGTGAACCCAGGGTGTAGCGCAGTGGTATTCACTCCCAGCCCTCAAGGGCCATCAACAGGTCGGGTTTTCAGGGCCCCCTAATGAATATGCATATGAGAGATTTGCATGCGCACTGCCTCCTCTGCAGGCAGATTCCTTGATGCTCCTCTCTGCTGCCGTTGGTCATCCATTTCCATGAGGCCATTCGTTTGGTTTGCAGTATATGTGCTCCCTCAGTCTCTTAACCTGAAACTCCTTCCCTTCCATACAAAATGGGGTTGAAGCTGTTTCAGGTGTTTGTATCTCTGATGTTCATATCCTGATTCTGCTATTGGAAGTGTTTACCCTGCTTGGCAGTCTTAGAAGTAATGCAAGAGTTAAATGAACCCTAGAGGACCAGTACACCCGTCAGAGCCGTGAGAAATCTGCCCTTCTGCTGCCTGTACCGTGCAGGTTCTGTGACGGGGAAGCTTGCATCTCTTCTGTGGTCCCTAATTGCAGTACAAAGGATATAGGGGACAGTCCCTGCTCAGTAGAGCTTACAATCTCATCAAGACAAGCAGACAGGACAAAGGAGACCTGGGAGTTTAACTTATTAGCAGGGAGAAAGCAGTGTCCAGGCACGCGTTGCTTCTGGTATCCTCTCTCCCCTTTTGGGCTGGTTCTGCCGGCTCTGGTCTCTGGCATTGAAGCAGGGGTGACCTTAGGCAGCCTGGAAGGCTCTGCTCCAGGTTGCTGTGATGGGGCAACGTTGGCTCTGCTCGCTTTCTTCCCATCCCCCTAGCTTGACTTTTACACTTTCTCCCATCCCCGCTGTGGGCTTTCGTGCTCCCCTGTTGCTGCCGTGCCGATTCCCTCTGGCTTGTGGAGTCTGAAGTGGGGAGAGCCTATTGGATGTGTTGGTCTAGAGTCTGCATCAGTGCCCGTGAGCACACACTGCCTGGCACATAGTGTGAGGGAGGAGGCAGCTGGACCTCCACACCCTCTTCTGATTTCTATCCGGGCAGATGCCCTGCTGCCTCAAATCTTGTACTGCACCCGCCCGTACAGTGCCGGTTCTGTGCTAGGGTGGTATGGACGCCAGTAGGCGCTTCTGATACCCGTGCAGTATCTTTCCGTGAAGTGGCACTATCTAGGGTATCTAAAATATTTGTTGCGCACTCCCGCTAACGTTTGGGACGGGGTATACAATTACATCCATAATATAAAAACACATGGAGACGAGAGAAGTAAGACATCGTAACTTGGATAGTCATTAACAGCTGCAGACTTCGGACACTTGCCAGTTATCAAGCAGGGCTGGTTCTTAACTGAGAAATAATTGAGAAGGCACGGGGAGCGTTAAACAGAGGATTTAGACTGTCTGTAGAATCGCTCTTAAAACGGGAGGTGGCTGCTTCAAAAGCTTCCTTGAACAGGAAGGTGTTTAATGCATTTTTGAATGCCTTGGTATTTTTTACATTGCGGCTGCGTGATGGCAGAGAATTAAAGGCCTGGCCGACGAGGGAGCCCTCTCCTGTGTCGGTCAAATGCACACCCGACAGAGAGAGAATATTTAATAGACCTAGACTGGAAGCTTGGAGAGTGCGGGAAGGGGTGTGAATCTAATGTAGAAATTATCCAAGGAGAGGTGGTAATTTTTAGCAAATTATGGACAATCGCAGCCAGTTTATAAAGAATGTGTGATTTAGTTGGGCAGCCAGTGGAGAGAGAATCGAGTACCGGGGTGATGTGGTCTTGGACGCTGGTGCCCGTTAGGATGTTTGCTGTTGGGTTCTGCACAGCTTGTAACTATCTTAATGCACTGGATGGTAGACCAATGTATTTATTTATTTATTTAAGGTTTTTATATACCGGCATTCATGATAAAATCACATCATGCTGGTTTACATTAAAACAGTGGTGCACAGAAAGAAAAAACAAACTGGAACTGTAGTGCGGAAGAAAGCAGTTACAAAAAACAGGGAAGCTTAAACTGGGAGAGGAAGGAAAAAGAAAAGGTTAATAGCATTTTAAATATTTACAAGGAAGAGTTAAATGAGCTGGCTGTGTTATAGAACTTGAAGTTGAAGGACATTAGCTGGGGTCCGGGAAAGCTGGTTTGTATGTAAGAACGATGACCGTAGTGTAAGCTAAAATTAGGGATTGAACAGATCAAGAAAAGGCTTGAGATTCTGCGGTGAACGTAACTTAGCAAATGAAGACTAAAAATCTGTGTGTATATGTGATCTAATACTACTTCCAAATTGTGTACTTTCTGAGGATCTGAATATTATGTCCTTCAAAAGTGAAAACCAATGGATGGTCTGGCGAAGAACATAAGACAATGCCATACTGGGTCAGACCAAGGGTCCATCAAGCCCAGCATCCTGTTTCCAACAGTGGCCAATCCAGGCCATAAGAACCTGGCAAGTACCCAAAAACTAAGAAGATCCCATGCTACTGATCGACACGTTAGAATCATAACTTCAGTTTTATCGATATTTAAAGTTAACTTGTCATAATACATCCAACTTCTGATAGTAGATAAATATATTGAGGTCCATATTCAAAAGCCATTTAGATGGATATCACAATACTTCTCCATCTAAATGGCTTAGTGGCTCTATTTAGCCCTTATCCAGTAAGAGAGGGGCTTTCCAAGGAGGAGCAGAGTTATCTGCTTAAATTATGCTGCTAACTCTGGTCGGGCTTTAGGGCTGTCCTAAATCTAGCTGGTTAGACGTAACTGGCTGAAAGTTGGAAAGGTGATCTGTGCTAACACAGACCCCTCCCTGTAACCCACGACCCACCCCCGCGCCTTCCTCTGTATGCCCTCCTTTGTATTTCACCTTCACCTCCTTCTCTCTCCCTCACCTCCCTTATCCCCTCGTCACACCCCCTGAATCGCCGACTTTCCCTGCTCAACACGGTTGTTACTACCGTTATTATGTTAACTCTGTATAGTTTAGATTATCCTTTGCTAGTAACATGACACCCCCTTCATAATTATTCTCTTTATGATTTACTATGGTTGTCTAAGAACCCCTTTCATACTCCCCATTAGTATATACACATATATATTATATTATATTTCTTTACTTATTACTATTTATTACCAGTTAAACTATTATTTCTTTATTTAGCTCTATGTTAAATTGTCAACCAGTTATACTGTTCCATATGTTCTACGGTTCCATGTAAAGCTCCGCTCTCTGTTGAGCAGTTCTTTGTTTTATGTAAACCGGAGTGATTTGTAGTCCCTACAAGAACTTCGGTATATAAAAATTAAAAATAAATAAATAAATAAATATATATCCACTGTATAGTGGTTGCAGACAGCAATTAAGTTACCCCTTGTATATTGTTGCTTAGAGTAATTAATTACATATATTGTTTGTATATATGTTTTCCACTCTCTGTTATTGTTCTTTGTAAGGGCTATGCCCACAAGTTATTAGTTGTATGTAAACCGATACGATGTGCAAACGGTTATCGGTATATAAGAAACTCCAAATAAATAAAATAAAATAAAAATTTGGGGATACAATATGATGACAGGTTGTCGTTTGAACCTCTATATGGGTCATTCCATATCAACTGGACCAGGGGTCTTATGTTATTTTGGTTAGTGTAGCTGTGTTTAAAAAAGGATTGGATAAGTTCTCGGAGGAGAAGTCTATTACCTGCTATTAAGTTCACTTAGAGAATAGCCACTGCCATTAGCAATGGTTACATGGAATAGACTTAGTTTTTGGGTACTTGCCAGGTTCTTGTGGCCTGGATTGGCCACTGCTGGAGACAGTCTGCCATGGCAGGGCTGTATGAGGGGGAAAGTGACACTGCCATAGAAGGTGAGAAGCACAAAGGAATAGAGGAGGAGTGATGCAGAAGAGGGAATGTACAGCTTGAGATGGAAGATATTAATTACCCACCCAATATGGAAAAAGCACTAACTGACTAGAATCAAAACAGAGTACAGGCAAAAAGGTGATACGCATAATTAATTTTAATTAGATCTTAACACACAGCTTTTAAAATATATTTTATTCAGACTAATTTGCACAGATTTCAATATAGGCTAACGTATCATATAGTGGTTTTCACTATATATGCTCATAGAAATGTTCAAATCTTTATCCATAAATCATTTTACTGCACAATAAATCTCCCACAAATAAGACTCAGTCACATACACACAAACACCTGCATCCTGAAGTACTTCCACATACACCTATTAAAAAAAATTTACAAAAACATACACAAATGTCATATCAGTATAAAAACAAGATTGTCAAATATATAATGATTTTTCTCATAAGAACATAAGAAATTGCCATGCTGGGTCAGACCAAGGGTCCATCAAGCCCAGCATCCTGTTTCCAACAGTGGCCAATCCAGGCCATAAGAACCTGGCAAGTACCCAAAAACTAAGTCTATTCCATGTAACCATTGCTAATGGCAGTGGCTATTCTCTAAGGGGCGGCTTTTTAAAAAGTACGCTGGATTTTATAAGATATGCGCGTAGATCTTATAAAATCCGGGGTTGGCGCGCGCAAGGGGGTGTACATTTGTGCAACCTGCGCGTGCCGAGCCCAGCGCGAGCTGCATGTTCCCTCCGAGGCCGCTCCGATTTCGGAGCGGCCTCGGAGGGAACTTTTCTTCGCCCTCCCCCCACCTTCCCCTCCCTTCCCCTACCTAACCCACCCCCCCAGCCCTATCTAAACCCCCCCTTACCTTTGTCGGCAAAGTTACGCCTGCTTTCAGCAGGCGTAACTTTGTGCGCGTCGCCGGCAGCCCCGCTCCGTCCTCCGGTCCCGGGGGCTGGTCCAGAGGCCTCAACCACGCCCCCGGGCCAGCGCCACGCCCCTGGGCCTGCCCCCGGACACGCCCCCTCCCACCCCTTTTCGAAAGCCCTGGGACTTACGCGCGTCCCGGGGCTTTACGTGCGCCGGCGGCTTATGCAAAATAGGCACGCTAGCGCGCGTAAATCCGGAAGGATTTAGGCGCGTGGCCCTTTTAAAATCCGCCCCTAAGTGAACTTAATAGCAGGTAATGGACTTCTCCTCCTCCAAGAACTTATCCAATCCTTTTTTAAACACAGCTATACTAACTGCACTAACCACATCCTCTGGCAACAAATTCCAGAGTTTAATTGTGCGTTGAGTAAAAAAGAACTTTCTCCGATTAGTTTTAAATGTGCCCCATGCTAACTTCATGGAGTGTCCCCTAGTCTTTCTACTATCCGAAAGAGTAAATAACCGATTCACATCTACCCGTTCTAGACCTCTCATGATTTTAAACACCTCTATCATATCCCCCCTCAGTCGTCTCTTCTCCAAGCTGAAAAGTCCTAACCTCTTTAGTCTTTCCTCATAGGGGAGTTGTTCCATTCCCTTTATCATTTTGGTTGCCCTTCTCTGTACCTTCTCCATCGCAATTATATCTTTTTTGAGATGCGGCGACCAGAATTGTACACAGTATTCAAGGTGCGGTCTCACCATGGAGCGATACAGAGGCATTATGACATTTTCCGTTTTATTCACCATTCCCTTTCTAATAATTCCCAACATTTTGTTTGCTTTTTTGTGTGTCCCTTTAACAACATTAGGTTGTTAAAGGGACACACAAAGATTGCCCAGTAGATTGATATTTAAATCCACAACAGTTTAGGGCTTCCCTCAGGGTTCTGAACGTCACTCGCAGTCCTATGCGCATCGGCTGGTACTCAATAAGAAAATTACTGCTTACGATTACAATCCCGTTTCACCTCAGAAACAAGGCAGCTTTAGGGAACTATAAGACGAAAAAATAAAATTCAGAGAGCTCAAAAGCAGACAAACATAAAACGAGTACATCTAAACCTTCACTTACCAACTCTAAATATGGTTTACTTAAACTCCTACCCAATAATTGCTTAAACCTCAGCCGTAGGGCAAAAATACTCTTACTCAATTCCTACGTCTGCATCAAGCCACCATAAAGCTGGAAACACAATACAAGGAGAAAAATTGTTTATTTTCTACAGTTTAGATACTCACATTAATATCTGGGCAAAATATCTCATTGTAAAATACCCACCTTCGGCAAAAGGAAGTTGTAAAGCAGAATTCCAGAGAAAAGCGAAATGCTAGACTGTCACTTCTCATTGGGATACTTCAGCACAAATAGGTGTTTAAATAACAAACGAACTCCATGAAACCACATTATCCCAATGATCAATAATATAGTCCATACCTACCATTTCCCGAGTATACTTCAAATCCCCGTTTGACCAGACAGACACAACCTCAGTGTCCGAGTGCTTATTTTATTTTATTTTTTTTATTTTATTTAAACAGTTTTATATACCGTTGTGTAGACAAAAAGTCCATCTCTACGGTTCACATTTTGAACATCAATTAAGACAAAAAGAAAATACAGTTTCTCATAATTGTAAATCCCTAAAAGTAACAATTATTTACAGTAAAAATTCTAAAAATCACACATCTATCTATAAGGTTATAAAGTTTTCACAGACTAAGAAGCTGTTAACTATAAAAAAAATTTTAAAAAGGTAAAACAGTGAAAGAATAGATAAAGTTAAGTTTTATTTAGGACCCGCAATTGATTGTGCTCGCTCTCTGACTTCACACAGGTGGGCAGATCTAATGTTCGGCATCGATAGAAGGCCTTTATTCAACTATCTCAAATTGCGTTGCGGCACATGTAATCTTATTGCTGTGTTTAACCAGTCTGTCATGTCTCCATATAAAATCTTGTGAATAATACCTAAAACTTTAAAAATTATTCTCTGTTCGATCGGAAGCCAATGTAGCTCTTTCAGAATTGGAGTAATATGGTCCCTCTTTCTGGTGTTTGTCAATATACACGCTGCGGTATTTTGTAGAATCTGCAGAGGCCTTAAAGTACTTTTTGGCAAATCTAGCAACATTGCATTACAATAATCCAATCCTGTAAATATCAGTGCTTGTAACACTGTTCTAAAGTTTTCTTGGGAGAGCAATGGTTTAAGGCGTCTCAGCATCATTAATTTACAGTAACCTTCCCTAACTTTCTTCGTGATGTGGGCTTGACCATTAAATTCTGTATCTATATAGAAACCTAAATTTCTAGTTACATTTACTACTTCGACCATATTATCATTATTTAAACGTAACTTTGGTTCATGATATCTTTTTCCTATCTAAAATAATAAAAACAGTTTTCTCTAAATTTAAAATTAATTTTAACTGTGTTAACACTTGCCTAATTATTTCCAAGTACATTTTTATCAGTTTACAGGTCTCAACAACATTCTTCTCAATAGGGAACAAAATCTGAATATCATCAGCATACACAAAATAAATTAAATTCAGGCCTGTTAGCAGATGACACAGGGGAAGTAAATATATATTAAACAATGTTGCCGAAAGTGCCGAGCCCAGGGGAGCGCCTGTCATTAGCTTAATGGTGTCTGAGAGATTGTCCTTTATTTTCTAAGAAGGACCTAAACCATTTTAAAGTTACATCAACTAAACCAATTTCTGAAAGTCTTATTAACAGTAATTCGTGATCGACCGTATCGAAAGCCGCCGACAGGTCTAAAAGCACTAGTATGTACCTTGTACCACAATCAAATCCTCTCAATACAGTATCATTTAGTGATAACAAAAATGACTCAGTATTATGATTTTTTCGGAAGCCATGTTGTGTAGGAAAGAGAATGTTATTATATTCAAGATGCTCTATTAATAGTTTGTTTACCACTTTCTCAATTAATTTCGCTACAAATGGCAAGATTGAAATTGGTCTATAATTTTTGAAACTTGTGACATCCAGGTCACCTTGTTTAAGTATCGGTCTTACTATGGCTTTTTTTTTTTAACATTTCATGCATAGTCCCTTCGTGTAATGAATGGTTATTATCGTTAAAACTGGGACTATTTGATTTATACATTGTTTTAGAGTCAGTGCATTGACTAAATCTATAGTGCTTATACCACTCCTACATTTATAGACTTGCATCATTCAAATCCACCAATCCTAAAAGGGCACATGACAGTAACCAACCAATCACAATTCATCCTCCCAAATCGCAGTGAAAAACCCACGGTTACCCGCCCCCTCTGAACAAATGCACCAAACATTTACCTCAATATTAAGGGGGTAAATGTAACATCAGGACATGCTGGAGACATCAGGGGGCTGATGCAATAATTGCGTGCAGTGTTGAGCGCCCGTTTTCCTAATGCGCTCCCAGCCAACTCTCCTGGGTGCACCATGCAATATTTAAATGAGGGGGTTGCGCTAAAAAGGAGGAGCTAAGGAAAAATGTGCGACCCTAGCACCCCCTCAGCATGGTGTGCACAGGACGAGCATCCGTTTTCTCCCACCGCTGGCACAAGATACACAGCCTGGACAGTGTATCTTGTGTGTGATTTGGTCCTCAGAATTTGTTTTTCAAAAACCTTTTTTTTTTTTTTTTTTTAAATTACTAAACACTGATTTATTTGGTTCTTCCTGCTTAGGAACATGACGATACTATTAGGAGGGATTGCAAAAGGCCAGATTTTTCTTTTTTTATCAATGTAAATTAATCCAAATGAGACTATTAGCTACGCGGTGATTTGGATACGCTAATTCCCGTATTGGACTAGGGGTTATGGACGCATGTCCAATTGCGTGTTAAGCCATGTGCAGCGAGTGCACAGTTTTGCATCGGCCCTAAAGTTCCTGGATGAACTAAATGACTGCTTTATGGAGCAATTGGTTCATGAATCGATGAGAGAGGAAGCAATTTTAGATCTAATTCTCAGTGGAGCACAGGACTTGGTGAGAGAGGTAACGGTGGTGGGGCCGCTTGGCAATAGTGATCATAACATCAGATTTGAATTAATGACTGGAAGGGGGGGACAATAGGTAAATCTACAGCTCTAGCACTAAACTTTCAAAAGGGAGACTTTGATAAAATCTGGAAGATACTTAGAAAAAACCTATAAGGTGCAACTACAAAGGTTAAGAATTTACAACAGGCGCATAGACATTGTTTAAAATACCATCTTAGAAGCACAGGCCAGATGTATTCCTCACATTAAGAAAGGTGGAAGAAAGGCCAAATGATTGCTGGCATATTTAAAAAGTGCCGTGGAAGAGGCTATTTTAGCCAAAAGATCTTCATTCAAAAATTGGAAGAAGGGTCCATCAGAGGAAAATAGGATAAAGCAATAGCAAGTTAGATGTAAGACATTGATAAGACAGGCTAAGTGAGAATTTGAAAAGAAGTTGGTTGTAGAGGCAAAAACTCATAATAAAAACTTCTTAAAATATATCCAAAGCAGGAAGCCTGCAAGGGAGTCAGTTCAACCGTTACATGATCGAGGGGGTTAAAGGGGCACTTAGGGAAATGTCCATTGCAGAAAAACAAAATTAATTCTTTGCTTTGGTGTTTACAAATGGAGATGTTGGGAGATACTCGTTCCATGAATGGTTTTCATGGGTGATGAGTCAGATGAACTGAAACAAATCTCTATGAACCTGGAAGATGTAGTAGGCCAGATTGACAAATTGAACAGTAGCAAAATGCCTGGACCGGATGGTATACACCCCAAGATTCTTAAGGAACTCTAATGAAATTTCAGATTTATTACTAGTAATTTGTAACCTATCATTAAAATGGTCCATTGTACCTGAAGACTGGAAGGTGGCCATTGTATTATATTTTTAAAAGGGCTCCAGGGGTGATCTGGGAAACTATATAGACATCAGTGCCAGGAAAAATCGTGGAAACTGTTATAAAGAATAAAATCATAGAACATATAGATAGACATGGTTTAATGGGAAATAGCCAGCATGGATTTACCAAGGGAAGTCTTGCCTCACAAATCTACATTTTTTTGAAGGGGTGAATAAATATGGGTAATGGTGAACCGGTAGATGTAGTGTATTTGGATTTTCAGAAGGTGTTTGACAAAGTCCCTCATTTAGTTTAGCTACTGTTTAGTTTGAGAGGCTTCTAAGAAAACTAAAAAGTCATGGGATAGGAGGCGATGTCCTTTTGTGGATTACAAACTGGTTAAAAGACAGGAACCAGAGTAGGATTAAATGGACAATTTTCTGTGGAAAAGGGTAAACAGTGAAGTGCCTCAGGGATCTGTACTTGGACCGGTGCTTTTCAATATATTTATAAATGATCTGGAAAGGAATACGACGAATGAGGTTATCAAATTTGCAGATGATACAAAATTATTCAGAGTAGTTAAATCACAAGCGGATTGTGATAAATTGCAGGAGGACCTTGCAAGCCTGGAAGATTGGGCATCCAAATGGCAGATGAAATTTAATGTGGATAAGTGCAAGGTGTTGCATATAGGGAAAAATAACCCATGCTATAATTACACAATGTTAGGTTCCATATTAGGAGCTAACACCCAGGAAAAAGATCTAGGCATCATAGTGGATAACACATTGAAATCGTCGGCTCAGTGTGCTGCGGCAGTCAAAAAAGCAAACAGAATGTTGGGAATTATTAGAAAGGGAATGGTGAATAAAACGGAAAATGTCATAATGCCTCTGTATCGCTCCATGGTGAGACTGCACCTTGAATACTGTGTACAATTCTGGTCGTCGCATCTCAAAAAAGATATAATTGCGATGGAGAAGGTACAGAGAAGGGCAACCAAAATGATAAGGGGATGGAACAGCTCCCCTATGAGGAAAGACCAAAGAGGTTAGGGCTGTTCAGCTTGGAGAAGAGACGGCTGAGGGGGGATATGATAGAGGGTCTTTAAAACTGAGAGGTGTACATCGGGTAAATGTGAATCAGTTGTTTAATCTTTCAATTAATAGGAGGATTAGGGGGTGTTCCATGAAGTTAGCAAGTAGTGCATCTAAAACAAATTGGAGAAAATTCTTTCACTCAACACACAGTTAAGGTCTGGAATTCATTGCCAGAGGATGTGGTTAAGGGAGTTAGTTTAGCTAGGTTTAAAAAATGTTTGGACAAGTTCCC
Organism: Rhinatrema bivittatum; assembly: GCF_901001135.1. Lineage (NCBI taxonomy): Eukaryota > Metazoa > Chordata > Amphibia > Gymnophiona > Rhinatrematidae > Rhinatrema > Rhinatrema bivittatum. The sequence continues at coordinate 483,446,510 of NC_042618.1, read as the reverse complement.
AGAGGAGAAGTCCAAAAACTGCTGTTTGTCAAGTTGACTTAGGGAATAGCAACCGCTATTATTGCATTAGTAACATGGGATATATTTAATGCTTGGCTATTTGCCAGGTACTCATGACCTGGATTTTCCACTGTTGGAAACAGGATGCTGGGCTTGATGGGCCTTCAGTCTGACACAGTATGGCAACTTATGTGAGTGTTAGTGATCAGTCAGACAGTGGGCAGGAAGAATCTGGGTTGCAGGTGGTGAGTTTGTACAGGGAGAAAGCGTTAAGTGTATGAGCAGACACAGGAAGTGTCCAGGGGTGGAGATTGTGCAGGAAGAGGTTAAAGTGTAAGATAGCAGTAAAGAGAAAATGCCCTAAGGGAGACAGTGCACTATCTGTGACAGCACCAGCCTTCAGCTCTGACTCTCTCTTTGTTACCGTGTGTGATCAGAGTGTGTGAGTGAACTTCCAGACCTTTTCAATGCTACACTTTCAGACCTTCTGGATTACTTAGGGTTGCACCACTGAATGTGACTTAAAATGCACAGAAGAATGCCAGCTCTTAAGAAATAACCCCACAGGCAGAGGAGGAGGTACGCATTGTAAGAGGAGACCTCCCATGTATCATATTTAAGTTCTGGTCTTTCAGGCAGCAGAGGCTCCTCTGCTCTGCGTGACTGAGGGATCAGCGGAGGAGCTGTAATAAGCAGCAGGAAGAGCGCTGGTGCTCATGGAAAGATAGGCGGGTCTTGTCCAGACTGAACGCTTCCTGCTGCTCAGGGAGCGCAGTTGACCTGCCAAGCTCTTATGCTTCCTTGGTTCAGTAAAGAGATTTACCATGGTAGCTGCTGCTGCTTCAGATTTCCATAGCGCTGCGCGCCCTACGCAGCACTGTGTAACAGCCGAGACGTCCTTGTGCTGATGGCAGCTTGGACGTGCCTTTCCTAGCGAGGCTGTCAGCCCTCAGGAGCCACTTGTGTCTCCTCTAAACTTAAGTTAAATTAATAGAAATGCATAGGAGCCCTGCTAAGCAGCAGCTGAGCTTCACCACCACGATGTCCCCATCAAACGCAAGCGCTGGACCTTCAGGTGGCCGGGTGTACCTGTCCCCCTTCCTGTGGTGCTGGGAGTTACAAGCAGGCCCTGGCTGTCGGGAGACGCCAGCTCCTCTGAGCCCCCCTATGCATCCTGCAAGACTCCCACAGCCTCCTGCCAGGAAACCGCCCAATGATTTCTCCTCAGGAGTGGATGAAAAGAAGGATTTGACTTTTCTGAGTCTTTGGCAGCGCGTCTGTGATTCCTGCAGCGGCCACAATAGCCCCAGTAGCTGTGAATTTTCCTATTCTTTCTAATCTTGGTTGTGACTGTTTACATGTTAACAGAATTGAATGACTGCGCAAACAGCAGTGCCTGAGTCACTGGAGCAGAAAGGGTTTATTGTGTTACTATTGCTTTTAGCCTTTATCTTGGCCTAGCAGCAGGTATTTGGTGTCACTGTTGTGCAGTTTGTGGCTCTCCGGCCTTTAGGAAATGAATGAAATGCTTTGAAAGCGATGCGTATCACAGTTCCAGCATTGATATATAATCCCCTATAATTTCTGGTTTATGCTTCTCGTGCTGGCTTTCAGGATGCGGTGGGGACTGGGAGATGCTGGGGAAATGGGATGTCCTGCAAGAGACGTGGGAGCTGGGTGTTTTGGGGGGGGTCTCAAGCCGCGCTGTGAAATCTGCGAGGACCTCGTGGGTTGGGTTGGGATGTGAAGTGCCCGAGGTACAGTGTGAGCAGAAGACTTGCAGGCAGAGCTGCCAAGGGGGAGCAGTTTCTAAGAGGAATATTTCCAGCACACCCCCCCCCCCGTCCTTCCAACCCCCCCCTCTTCCCGCCTGATGGTCACGCCAGGGCTAAGGGCAGTAGCTGGTGCAGAGAGTTTAACGCTGAAGAAATAAACAGCACCTCTACCAGTGCTCCCCTGCTGGGCCCTCACGTGGAGAGACTGCAGTGTCGCGTCGGTGGTATTAGAAACTCCGGCCTCACGTTTTACATAGATGATATTAATATGCGCATCTTTGTCCCATTAGGTGCCAAAAGGGGTTGAAACTTGTGGGGAGCGGTGCCAGTGGAGGCGTCAGCCTGGGCTGCTCTCCATCTGTGCAACCATTGCTTGCATTCATAACTCAATCCTTTGGTACAACCTCTCTCTAAAGAGGCCCCTTACTCACCTCGAGCCCGGACCCAGGCTGAAATGCTTAAGGAATTGCCTCGAACACTTTGATCTCACCCATTAGGTGATGGGGTAGGGACTTCCAGTGAGACAGCAATGATCACTTGCAATGCAGGTTTTCATCTTGGGCCACTCCAAACACACACACCCCCTCTTTCTTTCCCCACTGACCTCTCTCTCCCACCACCGCCAAGTGTTTGGGATACTGGAATCCTCTTATTAAAAGAACGTCATTGGCTGTCGAATGTTTTAAGGGCACAATTTAAGATTGTGGTATTAATATTCAAAGCAATGAGTGGGATTCGCTTGTGATACCTCCTGGTCCTTGAGGGCCACCAGCTGATTAGCTTTTTAGAATAACCCTAATGAAATATTTGCATGCACACTGTTCCAAGCTTTTCATTCAGGTTATCCTGAAGACCTGACCCATCAGTGCCTTACAGAATGGTTAGATTGGTTTTCCTCAAAGCTCTATTGTGTGTGCCCATCTCTTCAAGAATGGAGACTGCTCACAACAAGGAAACGAGCCTTCTTGTGCCCAAACTCTTATTACCACTTGAGGTCTTTCACTGGGAACTTATAGAAATATATAAATGATGGCAGAAGAAGACCAAACGGCCCATCCAGTCTGCCCAGCAAGCTTTCGCACTTTTTTTTTAAAATCTCTCACATACTTATCTGTTTCTCTTGGCTCTTAGTAACCTTCTATTTCCCTTCCACCCCCACCATTAATGTAGAGAGCAGTGTTGGAACTGCATCCAAGTGAAATATCTAGCTTAATCAGTTAGGGGTTTTAACCGCTGCAAAGCTACACCCATGCTTATTTGTTTACCCAGACTATGTAATTCAGTCCTTGTTGGTTGTTGTCTGTATATAGATCCACTTTTCTTCATTCCCCCCTGCTGTTGAAGCAGAGAGCTATGCTGGATATGCATTGAAAGTGAAGTATCAGGCTTCTTTGGTTTGGGGTAGTAACCGCCGTAACAAGCAAGCTACTCCCCGCTTTTTTGGTGAATGCAAATCCTTTTATCCACATTTCCTCTTACCGTTTTAGAGCAATGTTGGAGTCGCATTAACCGAGTGTATGTTTATTGAATAAGGGTATTATCTCCAGGCAGTAGCCGTCATTCCCGCGAGCCACCCACTCTTCATTCACATTCTCTAGACTTTATGGATCCACAGTGTTTATCCCACGCCCCTTTGAAGTCCTTCACAGTTCTGGTCTTCACCACTTCCTCTGGCAGGGTATTTCAGGCCTCCTCCACCCTCTCTGTGAAGAAATATTTCCTGATGTTGGTTCTCCTTTCTGGTTTTATTTCATGACCCCTAGTTCTACTGATTTCTTTCCAACGGAAAAGGTTTCTTGTTGTTTGTGCATCATTAAAACCTTTCACGTATCTGAAGGTGTGAATCATATCCCCTCTGCACCTGCTCTTCTCCAGGGTGTACATATGCAGATCCTTCAGTCTCTCCTCATAAGTCATTTGATGGAGACCCCACCCCACCATTTTTGTCACCCATCTCTGCACCGCCTCCATCCTGTCCCTGTCCCTCTTGAATTCGGTCTCCAGAACTGAACACAGTACTCCAGGTGAGGCCTCACCAAGGACCTGTACAAGGGGATAATCCCTTCCCTTTTCTTACTCTATATTCCTCTCTCTATGCAGCCCAGCATTCTTCTGGCTTTAGCTATCGCCTTGTCATATTGTTTTGCCAACTTCAAATCATTAGACCCCATCACCCCAAGGTCTCTCTCCTGCTCCGTGCACATCAGCCCTTCACCCCCCATCGAATACAGTTCTTTCGGATTTCCACATCCCATATGCACGACTCTGCACTTCTTGGCATTGAATCTCAGCTGCCATATCTTCGACCACTCTTCCAGCTTCCTTAAATCCCGTCTCATTCTCTCCAGCGTGTCCACTCTGTTGCAGATCTTAGTGTCATCTGCATAAAGACAAACCTTACCTTCTATCCCGTCCGCAATGTCGCTCACAAAGATATTGAACAGGACCGGTCCCAACACCGATCCTTGCAGCTCTCTGCTTAACACCGCTCTCTCTTCAGAGCAGCTTCCATTTACCATCTCACATTGTCATCTGTCCATCTACCAGTTTGCAATCCAGGCCACCACTTTGGCACTCATTCCTAAGCTTCTCATTTTATTCACCAGCCTCCTGTGCGGGACTGTATCAAAAGCCTTGCTGAAATCCAAGTAGATGACATAGAGTGCTCTTCTTTGAGCCAATTCCCTAGCTACCCAGTCAAAAAAGTCAATCAGATTTGTCTGACAGGACCTTCCCCTGGTGAATCCCTGCTGCCTCGGGTCCAGCAATTCTCCCGTCTGTAGATAGTTCACTATTCTTTCTTTCAACAGTGACTCCATTACTTTTCCCACCACCGAGGTGAGGGTAACCGGCCTGTAGTTTCCAGCCTCCTCTCTCTCCCACTCTTGTGAAGCGGGACCACCACCGCTCTTCTCCAATCACTCGGCACCACTCCCGTTTCTAGGGATCTATTGAACAGGTCACACAGCGGAGCCCCCAGCGCATCTCTGAGCTCCCTCAGTATCCTGGGATGAACCTCATCAGGCCCCATGGCTTTGTCCTCTTTCTAGGGATCTATTGAACAGGTCACACAGCGGAGCCGCCAGCTCATCTCTGAGCTCCCTCAGTATCCTGGGATGGACCTCATCAGGTCCCATGGCTTTGTCCACTTTCCAGGGATCTATTGAGCAGGTCACACAGCGGAGCCCCCAGCGCATCTCTGAGCTCCCTCAGTATCCTGGGATGAACCTCATCAGGCCCCATGGCTTTGTCCACTTTCCAGGGATCTATTGAACAGGTCACACAGTGGAGCCGCCAGCTCATCTCTGAGCTCCCTCAGTATCCTGGGATGGACCTCATCAGGCCCCATGGCTTTGTCCACTTTCCAGGGATCTATTGAACAGGTCACACAGAGGACCCGCCAGCACATCTCTGAGCTCCCGCAGTATCCTGGGATGAACCTCATCAGGTCCCATGGCTTTGTCCACTTTCCAGGGATCTATTGAACAGGTCACGCAGCGGAGCCGCCAGCTCATCTCTGAGCTCCCGCAGTATCCTGGGATGAACCTCATCAGGCCCCATGGCTTTGTCCACTTTCCAGGGATCTATTGAACAGGTCACACAGCGGAGCCGCCAGCACATCTCTGAGCTCCCTCAGTATCCTGGGATGGACCTCATCAGGCCCCATGGCTTTGTCCACTTTCAGTTTCCCCAGCTCTTCCCATACATTCTCCTCTGTAAATGGAGTCACATCTACTCCACTCCCCTCCAGTTTCTTGTGAACTAGCGACTGTCCTTCTCTTGGGTCCTCTTTAGTGAACACCGAACTGAAGTATTCGTTTAATATTTCTGCCATTTCTTCCTCTCTCCACACATTAATCCATTTCACTATACCACTTTGAACTTTTCTCCTTTCTCTGTATCTGAAAAATGTTTTGTCACCTCTCTTTACCTCTTTGGCAATCCTCTCTTCCGCTTGACTTTTTGCCGTCTTGATTACTTTCTTTGTCTCCCTCAGTTGTACCAGATATTCTTCTTTGTGCTCCTCACTTTGGGATCCTTTATATTTCTTGAATTCTGTTCTTTCAGCTTTCATTTTGTCAGCCACCTCCTTTGAGAACCAGATAGAAAAATGAAACCTAACATATCGATTAGTTGCCTTGATAATTGCTCCTTTTAGATTGGTCCACTGTTGATCCACATCTCTCTCGTTCTCCCAGCCTTCTTGTTCTTCCTCCAGGTACTTCCCCATTTCATTAAAGTCTGTGTTTTTGAACTGCAAAACTCCGGGTCTTCGTGCGACTTCTCCGTATCCTATTTTTGATATGAAACCATACCGTTTGATCACTGGTGCTGAGGTGGGCGCCCACCTGGACATCAGAGTCATTATCTCCATTAGTGAGCACTAAATCGAGTATAGCTCCCTCTCTCGTGGGTTCAGTTAAGAAGGCAGCCCCCAGTTCTACCATAGGTCTGCTATTTGAAGTGGCGTTGCCAGATTCTTGAGAGAGACACAAGGGAGCTCGAGCTACCAAGGCACAAGAAGAACAGTTTGCAAGTTCATCGCCACTGCCTCAAAGGCTTGCTTTAGGATAGACTCAATTCTCCTATCTGGAGCATCCTTTATAGCTGTATCTCCCTCTACAGGAATGGTGGCTCATTTTGTGACAGAACACACCAAAGCATCCACCTTAGGGAAACACAACTGTTCTCTGGCCTGCAGCTCCAAGGGGTATAAACCCACCAAGGTGCACCTTCCTTTGAAGGACGCCTCGAGTGAACTCCATTCCAGATCAATCAGCTTTTGAATCGCATCCAGGAGGGGAAAGAAATATGAGGCCTTGCATAAGGTGACAAAAAAGTGGTCCTTCTTCTGTACTCCCTGAGGAGTCTGTTCCAGTCACTCTGAGAGTCTTCACTTAGGCGACAGATGGGCGGTACTCTATAAACCAGCTTGGAAGGAGCGTTTATTTTGTGCCTATTTGTCCAAAGTACTGGCTGCTTCCTATAATATAACCTAAAATTTTCAGTGGAAAAGCTGACTGCCCCCTACCTGAGCAGTATCCTGTAAGTGTGGGGTCATGACCCCCTGGCTTTACGTGATGGAGGTCTGCAGCTCTGCTGGCCCATGAGCAATTGGGGAAGTGAGGGTTTAGGAGCATCCTAGGTACTGAGAACAGGGCTAGGCCCAGCCACACTCCCATTGGCTGTAAGTAAACCCATTCCAGTACCACAGCTGGGCTGGCACCAGGTCTCCAGAGGATTTGCAATGGGCTTTGAATTTATCAAGCACCAGAAGGTCCCTCCCTCTCTTCCTCTGCTTAAGGGAATTGATACTTTATCGACTTTGGCTATTCCCTCCTGCAGCCATAAGTCAGGAAATGTGTTTGTTTTTGCTTTGATTGCGAGTGCAGCTGCACTATGCTCCTTTTATTCCCTGACAGCCAGGTGGGAAAACAAATAAAGAAACAGCTCTGTTTCCTCAGATGGTAGGTGGAAGCTGGCAGTGTGTAAAAATGTGTGGTGATCAGTGGTAGATCTTCTGCGTTCGCTGGGGTGTTTCACAGCGGTATCCAGAAATTGAACCTACACAGGTGACTGTTCTAGGCTTAGGTTAATGTTGAGATAGAGGTTAAAATTCTGGTGAAATTTCTCTTGGGCTTAGAACATAAGAATTGCCATACTGGGTCACACTGAGGGTCCATCAAGCCCAGCATCCAACAGTGGCCAATCCAGGTCGCAAGTACCTGGCAGGAGATAGATCCCATGCTGTTTATCCCAGGGATAGACTTGCGAAAAGCCACTACTTATCTGGTTAATAAGTTCATGGACTCTCCAAGAACTTGTCCAAACTTTTTTTTTTTTTTTTTTAATGCAGCTATGCTAGTTGCCTTTACCACATCCTCCAGCAATTAATTCTAGAGCTTAATTGTACATTGAGTGAGAGCTTTCCCTGGTTTGTTTTAAATGTTCTACTTGCTAACTTCATGGAATGTCCCCTCTTCAATATTATTGTTACAACCCCCCTGTTTCTTGTGAACCGATAAGATATGATTTGAATCATGAATGTCGGTATAGAAAAGAGTTAAATAAATAAATTCTGTTAGCTTTTTTGACCACTGCAGCACACTGAGCCAACGATTTCAAAGTATTGTCCATGATGACACCTAGATCCTGTAACTCCTAATATGGAACCTAACATCGTGTAACTACAGCAAGGGTTATTTTTCCCTATATGCATCACCTTGCACTTGTCCACATTAAATTTCATCTGCCATTTGGATGCCCAGTCTTGCAAGATCTACCTGCAATATCTCTCATACAAATGCAAATCTGCTTGTGTGAATCATTTTGTGGCCTCTGCAAATGTGATCACCTCACTTGTCATTTAATAAATATATTAAAAACCACTGTCCCAGTACAGATCCCCGAGGCACTCCACTGTTTGCCTTATGGTTTTTCCACTGAGAAAACTGACCATTTATTCCTACTCTGTTTCCAATCTTTTAACCAGTTTGCAATCCATAATAGGACATTGCCTTGTCATGGGGGATTTTGTCCAACACCTTCTGAAAATCCAAATACATTATATTTACTGGATCATCATTATCCACAGGTTATTAACATTTTTTATTACAAGTGTAAATCCGTGCTGGCTGTGTCCCATTAAACTATGCCTTTCTATATGTTCTGTAATTTTGTTCTTTAGAATAACTTCCACAATTTTTCCCAGTTTGTCAGGCTCACTGGTTTATAGTTTCCCAGATCACTCTGGAGCCCTTTTAAAAGATTGACCTCACATTGGCCATCCTCCAATCTTCAGATACGATAGACTATCTTAATGATAGGTTACAAGTTTAGTAATAAATCTGAAGTTTCATTTTTCATTTCTTTCAGAACTTTAGGGTGTAAACCATCTGGTCCCAGTGATTTGCTACTCTTTAGTTTGTCAGTCTGCCCTATTACATCATCTAGATTCCCAATGATTTGGTTCAGTACTTCTGAATCATCACCATTCAAACATTTCCGGCATACACATGTCCCCAACGTTCTCTTCAGTAAGTACTGAAGAAAAGAATAATTTAGTTTTTCTGCTATGGCTTTCTCTTAAGTGCTCTTTAATCCCTTGATCATCTAATAGTGCAGCCAGTTCCCTCACAGACCTTTTGTTTCAGATATATTTAAACATTTTTATATTATGAGATTTGCCTCTACAGCCAATTTCTTTTCAAGTTCTCTTTTTGCCCGCCTTATCATTGTTAAATCTAACTTGCCAATGCTTATGAATTTTCCCTATTTTTTCAGTTGGATCCTTTTTCCAATTTTTGAAAAGTAATTTTGGATAAAATAGCCTCTTTCACCTACTTTTTAATCATACTAGCAGTCATTTGGCCTTCCTTATGTTTTTTTGTAATGTATGATATACATCTGATCTGGGCTTCAAGATGGCATTTTTGAATAATATACACAACTGATATAAACTCTTTATCTTTTCTACCTGCATCTTTTATTTTAATTTGTTTTCATCATTTTATAAACGTTTTCCTTTTGAAAATTAAATGCTAGAGCGTTATATTTTACTTAATGTCCTCCCCCTTGTAATTAAGTCATATTTGATTGCGTTGTGACCCGAGTGGCCCCACTACTGTTACCTCTTACACCAAATCTTATGTTCCACTAAGGCGTCATAGTGGATAACACATTGAAATCGTCGACTCAGTGTGCTGCGGCAGTCAAAAAAGCAAACAGAATGTTGGGAATTATTAGGAAGGGAATGGTGAATAAAACGGAAAATGTCATAATGCCTCTGTATCGCTCCATGGTGAGACCACACCTTGAATACTGTGTACAATTCTGGTTACCGCACCTCAAAAAAGATATAATTGCGATGGAGAAGGTACAGAGAAGGGCTACCAAAATGATAAAGGGGATGGAACAGCTCCCCTATGAGGAAAGACTAAAGAGGTTAGGACTTTTCAGCTTGGAGAAGAGACGGCTGAGGGGGGATATGATAGAGGTCTTTAAGATCATGAGAGGTCTAGAACGAGTAGATGTGAATCGGTTATTTACTCTTTTGGGTAATGCAAGGACTAGGGGACAATCCTTGCAGCTGGCCCAGCTGTTTTAATTCACTCCCCCTCTTCCCGCACAGTATCTCTTATCTGTGCTTCTTGCCTGTCTGTCTGTCTCTATTAGGTTTTAACATGCTGTATACAGCTGACATCCTCCAGTAAGATGGACTACAAGTGGCTCCATCCTGCAAACCTTCTGCTTTAATAACCTTTGGTCTATAGGATTACACCAGCTTCAGTGTCGACATTGCTACTATGGACTAACAGGGCTACCCCTCCGGGAGTTTTATCTGACAGATGTGGGCTTTTCTGTTTCTTGTAGGATATCGTGCTGGGAACGAGAATGAACGGGCACGTTTCTCATTGCCATCCTGTGAATTTCTCTTCAATAAAGTAAGAGGCATGCTTGCTTTCCTTTATAAAGTGTCCTGTGCGCACGATACAGTAAATAAAAATATGCTAATTAAGGCCCGCGGCAAAAGGAGGCGCTAGGGACAGTAGCGCGTCCCTAGCGCCTCCTTTTTGACAGGAGCGGCGGCTGCCAGCAGGTTTGACAGCCAACGCTCAATTTTGCCGGCATCAATTCTCTGACCCGCTGACAGCCACGGGTTCAGAAACCGGACGCCGGCAGAATTGAGCGTCCGGTTTCCAACCCGCGGGCTGATTTTAAATGTTTTTTATTTTTTTATTTTAAATTATATTTTACTTTGGGACCTCAGACTTAATATCCCCATGATATTAAGTCGGAGGGTGCACAGAAAAGCAGTTTTTACTGCTTTTCTGTGCACTTCCCCGGCGCCGGCAGAAATTAACTCCGACCTTTGGGCAGGCGCTAATTTCTGAAAGTAAAATGTGTGGCTTGGCTGCACATTTTACTTTCTGAATCGCACGGGAATGACTAATAGGGCCATCAATGTGCATTTGCATGTTGCGGGTGCTATTAGTCTTGATTGGGGGGGGGGGTGTGTTGGACGCGCATTTTCGACGCGCTATTACCCCTTACTGAATAAGGGGTAAAGCTAACACGTGGAAAACGCGCATCCAACCACGGGCTAACAGTGCTGTATGGGCCTGGTAGTCTTTCATGGATACTCTGCAGAACCAAGAAAAGGCAGCCATCTCCTTACTTTGAGGTATTTGGATTTAAGTATTTGCCTTTCCAAATCTTTGCTCAGTGACTTAAAGGTTCAGGTACAGTTGGTAGATCCCTGTCCAGAGGGCTTACACACTTTTCTTTTTTTTATGAGAACACAGTCTGCAAACATGCAGGAGTGGATACAGACTCCTTCCAAAATCTCACATCACCGAATCGCAATTTCTGTTTTTATCTGGAGAGCCCATGAGATTAGCAGATGACGCTTCTATTTCAATCCAGTCGAGCCTTCAGCTTTTCCAGCTACCCAGCAGCAGTTTCTCCCCATCGTGTTAAAAATGGCAGAACCTAAATCCACACCTGTTACATTTAATACACATTTGTATATTCTTTCTAAAGTTCGGTAGAATTGTACATAGGAGCTACAAATTCTGTTAAATGTAGTTTATGGGTTTAGTTTGATTTATTTTGTATGCTTTTATATACCGAAGTTTAGCGAATGGCCTTCACTCCGGTTTTCAGGTATAACAACAGTGTACATAGAATCAACGGTTTACATTCATAACTAATTTGTTATAACATTTATATAACATTTATATAACATTTGTTGAATTGTAAAGCATCATGCTGAGTTATTGTTATCTGTAAACCGAGGTGATGTGCCACACGTGCCGCGGTATATATATAAAAAAACTATAAATAAATAAATAACTGTGGGAGCTGGCGCATGCCTACCCTCAAGAAAACAATTCGCGAACATAGGTTTAAATGAACGGGCTTGCAGTTTACAAGGTAACTGTGGGAGGTTAGAATTAGAGAAAATATGAACCAATGTATAAACAAGAGAGAATAAATAAGACAAGATAAAGTAGGAACTGTCCTACTATTAACAGTCTCAACAGGGTATGATGCTAGGTAAACGTTTGGGAGGTGTTTGTGAGTAATAAAGTGCTTAGCGGTGAATACATTTCTTGGGGATGGAAGAGAGATCGTTTAGCCTATCCCTTCTTTGTAGGCTTGTCTGAAAAGCCAGGTTTTGAGTAGTTTTCTGAATATTTTTTTGTTCTGTAGTCGAAAAGTGGTTGTGCAAATAGTGATGTATGATGAAATATTCGCAATATTATATCAAGTCAAAGCTACATAAACACAATAATACACAAATACATTAACACAAAAATAAAACAAAATTAAAAGCACAAGTAACATTTAACAAACCAAACCAAACTTGTCAACTATAGTAAAACCATACAATAAATAAAACCTTAAAAGCCAAATGTAAAGTATTTACTCCATTTAAGACGTAGCAATCAAATTCCTGAGTAAAGAGCCAAATTTTAATACATTTCCTAAATTTTAGAATAATTCCTTGCCCGACTGTAATTGGTAAAGCTTGATAAGTAAAACAGGATCACGTAGACTCCAACCTCATTTCAGAAGAAGATAACGTCAACAAATGCAGGTGAGCAGAGCCTGAAGAGCGGGTTTGCTTATAAGATAGAAGTAAAATTGATAAACGTAAAGGAGAAGCACTAGGAAGTGCTTGGATTTCACATTTCAGTCCAGGGAGGACTGGTAAGCAGTGGAGTCACATGATCAAACCTTTTGTAATCTTCTCATGGAAGCAATGGGCAGTAATCCAGTCTGACACATGTATGGGAAACCTAAGATCAGATTTAAAAAATGTAACCTAAATAAATCTGATTAGTAAAAGTAATACTAAGGATGGTGAGCACATCTGGGGAACAGCTGTTATACAGTCGCTCCTTTTGGATAGCCACAATGCTTCTGACTTGTTGGCTCGGAGAGACTCTCTAAGCCATCCCCAAGCTTCAGAAGCTGTTCTGGCTGCTGTCTCGAGGCGCACAGAAGTCAAAGCTACTAGTGTTTCATTTCTGCAACTTTATTTTTAAGACTACTGGGATAAGCAGCCCCTTTTTTTTTTTTTTTTTGGCTTTTGTGAAGAGAGACCCAGAGTCCAAACTCCTCTGCCCTTCTGCACATTTTCCAAGTCACAGGCTGTTCCCACAGCTTTGCGTATGGTGGAAGTAGTAGGATTCCCGTTCTAAGCAACTGCACAGAACAGGGACCTGCTCAAAAGAAAAAAAAGAAAACTTTTTTTGGGAGGCTGATGGTGCAGCAGCATGGGATTTAACCATCGTAGGATAAGGGGGCTAGCCCCGCCTGGACAGCTAGGGAAGCGTAGTCAGAGCTACAGAGGCTAACATTTGCATTCTTCTTTTCCTTCCCTGAGGCAAAAGGGAGAGATTTAAAAAAAAATGTTTTTAAAGTCTTCTCTGAGCTCCTGAACAGGACAGCAGCCCTCTGAGAAGAGAAGCCTCTGTGGCACCACACCACATTAAGCCAAATTGGAGCAAACACTACAAACCCTCACAGAGGGACAACAGCAATTGCAGATAATGTTACAAAACCAGTATACCCAGCAGAAGTGTACAGGAACAATTCAATCGGCAACAGCTATCGCTGATCCAGATAGCACAAGCTGTGCAAACTTCCATGCTCCAGTACATAGCCAGATCAGTCCAGACTCCTGGGTTTTGTACCCCTGCTGGAAGATGGAGACCGAGGAAAGTTTTACCGACACTGCTATATAACCAAGTGTGCCACCTGCAGTCTGGGGGGGGGGGGGGGGGGGGACGGGGACGGACAAAGGAGAGCAGGAGGAGGATTTCCTGCCGGGGTGTTGCGTCCTGGTGGGGCTATCCTCCCTGGTTGAGGTGGGTGAGCAGGGGCTTGGAGACCCTTGTTAGCTCTATCAGGGATTCCGAGGGGCGAACATCTGGTGGTTCAGATCAGTCAACCCGCATGAGGCAGCCTGGTGACCTGCTGGCAGTTCAGTGAGAGCCCAGGAGAAGCATGGAAGTGTATCTTTTTTGCAGTAAAGTTATTTAATAATAATATATTAAAAAAAAAGGATGAGGCTTTTACTTTTTTCTGCCGGGCAGTGTCTGAGAGTACTCCAGATGCCTGGGGGTGTTTGCCAGGTGTTCGGGTCCGAGCCTGGCTGAACTCTTGAGGCACACAGCTATACATGGTGAGGCTTGTGGTGTCTGACATACAGACAAAGCCAAGCCAGATGGCATGGTTTGCAGGACCTGTGGAGGGGGAGGGGGGTTTCATTCGTGCTTAAATTGTCAGAATTTATGCTTTGGCTGTGCAGGGCGCATTGGTAGGGCCCTTCTCTCTTGTTAGGACATCATCTGCGCGCCAGGCCAGGATTTCTCCTGGAGCTCCCCCTTGCAGTGGCCATTTGGATTCGGCCACACAGTATTCAGCAGCCTCAGGATGAGCCTGACATTTCTCCACCCGGCTGGGGTGGACACCAGGATGGCGCGAGGGCAATTTGAAGAGGAGGATTTCCCTCTTGATGTTGTGGATTCTCCACAGGACCGGGCCTCTGAGGATTCCCAGATTTTTTCCTCTGAGTTTATGTTGATGCACCAGGCCGTCTTGGCTAAGAAGGCATCAGGGGGATATAGTAAGTCTCAACCTTGATCCATGGGGGGTCCCTCTTCAAGCACTGGGACCAAGCCTGCTAAGGGTAAGCGGTCTGACAGGATTCAGCATCTGTTGAGTCTGTCCTCCGCCAGTGACCCACAGGAGGATATGGACAATTCTGAAGATTTGCAGGAATTCCCCAGGGGAGGCCCCGTGGGCAGATCTCCTGCAGGAGGACCCAGACCTGACTGGGAACCCAGAAGAGGTTCCCGTGGCTGAAGGAGATGACCTCAAACTGGTCTGGCTTTTTCACAAGGAGGAGCTCTGGCCCTTGATTCCACAGGTTCTTCAGGTGCTGGGAATTCTGAAGCTTCAGGGTCAGGTTCGTCGTATGTTGGAGCTTTCAGTGCCCAGGTTCTGAGACTGCATGTCCTGGGTTCCATGGCATCCACCCTGGAGTTAGTCCCTTGGGATTTGTGCATATGTGGCCTCTTCAGAGCGCTTTTCTCTTGTGGTGAAGCCCATTGTCTGAGGAGTTTCAGCAGATTTCAGCTTTCTCTGCTGCTCGAGGGGGAAGCAGGGACACACTTTCCTGGTGGCTGCTTCGGACCAATCTGGAGCATGGGGTAGAATTGGAAGTTTTGGATTGAGTGGTAGTCACTACTGATGCCAGTCTTTTGGGCTGGGGAGCAGTGTCTCAGGGTCAAGGAAAGAGGGTTCTTGGTCTATCAGTCAGTGATGAGCGGTGCGATTCACTTTACTTACTTTTCTGTCATGGTTGTGTGATCGGCTTGAGGGCTCTGTCAGAGTGGACAATGTGCAGTTGAACGTCCTGAGTTGGAGGGCGTTGGATCCTGGAGAGTTGGAGTTCTTAGAAGTGGTGATGAGCCTCATTTGCAGGAGATGGGGTTCGCCTCGTATGGACCTGATGGTGACCAGAAAGAACGCAAAAGCCCCTCTGTTCTTCAACAGAAGAAGAAGAGCACATAGCAGAGGATGTCTATGCCCTGGTGCTTCCGTGACCTCAGAATTTGTTGCTGTATTTTTTTTTTTTAGGCAAGGTGATATGGTGCATAGAAAAACATCTGGGGGCCATAGTTCTGCTGGCTCAGCAGTGGCCACACCATGCTTGGTTTGCAGATCATCAATTTGGCCATAGACAGGCCCCTGAGGCTCAGCCATCTAGAGAATCTTCTCCACCAGGGCCCCATATTTTCTGACCAGGCGGCTCACTTTTGTCTTGCAGCCTGGCTTTTGTAAGGAAGCATCTTAGGTGGACGGGTTATCCCAAAGCAGTTATCACCACCTTGTTGCAGGCTAGGGAGACTTCCACATCTTTATCTTATGTGCGAGTGTGGAAGGTCTTCGTCTTGGTGTATGGCAAGGGATGTGAAGGTGTTCCAAGCTTCAGTGTTGCATATTTTGACCTTCCTTCAGGAGGGGTTGGTTAAGGGTCTGGGCTTTAACTCTCTGAGGGTTCAGGTAGCAGTGCTGGGCTGTCTCTGTAGTAAGGTGCAGGGTTATATCCTGTCTGCACATTTGGATGTCATACATTTCCTTCGGTGGAGCTGTATTTATTTATTTATTTAAAGACTTTTATATACCGAAGATCATGTACTGGTACATATCGCTTCGGTTTACATATAACCAGATTGTTAATTACCATGGATATGGTGTACATAGAACAAAGATTAATAACCAGAAATCAATAAACAGTAAACATGATGCATAGAAACAAACAGTAAACATAATGCATATAATAATAAAGAATAAATAAGAGGTAAACAGTAGGTGTAACTGTGTGGAAATAGAGAACTATTTAAACTGGTGGAATTGGATAAAAACTCGAACTGTAGGGAGATATCCCATGTTTTACCACTGAAAGCACCAAATATGAATCATAATAGCCAAGAAATATGCAGAGCAGTGGACTGACAGGCCAGGACACTGTCACAGTGAAAGAGAAGAGACCTTACTCAGATGAGAACTTTACACTGAAGGATACCTTATCAAGATTTGTCTGGTGTATTCTCCTGTAAAAATAAAAAGACAGAGGGACAATGCAGCAGCTAAGCTCCTAAGCTGAAGTCGCAGACTGGCCAAGGCAGGTCCAGAGATTAGAAGGACCCCCCACCTTTGAAAGAAGGGTGGGCAGTCTGAGACAGAGAAAACACTGACTCTGGCATACAGCTTGATATACATGGCAGGACACCTCCCCCCCCCAAAAAAAAAAAAGAAATGGGGAGGGGGAAAAGACCTGTAATGCGGCAAAGACCCCACCCACCCACCACATGATTATGCATGAGCTTATGCATATTTATCAGCTGGAAAGTATGACGGGGGGGGGGGGGGGAGGCAAATAAGAAAGGCGCAACCGTTGGGAAGAACCCCTGAAAGAAAAGGAACCAGAAGCAGACCAGCTCTCCCCCTGCTATGGAGGAGGAAAAAGACTAGGTATGGCCAGGAGACTGGAGAGAGGAGATGCCCTCTCGGGTGTGGAGAGTGACACAGAGTCTGAGATGGTGAGAGGCGAGAGCAAGCCCAGACAGCCTGGGAAGTACCAGAGCCAGAAGCTTGTCTCCTTCCTGGACTGCCCGCCATCTCTGCCAGTACCAAGCCTAGGAAGCCTCCCCCCAGCCCACATTCTCCAGACCTCCAGCCAGTGTCTGCTTCAGAGATGAACATAGGGAGATCGCCTGAAGCTGGGGCCAGGGTAAGTAAGTTAGCCATAAGTATTAATCCATTAAGCAGGCTAAGGTTTATGGCATGGTTTATGTACCACAACAAGATGTGCGGCATACAGTATACTGGACAGTGCCCCAATTTAGTATATAATTTTACAATACTGTAAATTACATACTAAATACCGTGCACATAGAAACATAGAAATGACGGCAGAAGAAGACCAAACGGCCCATCCAGTCTGCCCAGCAAGCCTCACACATTTTTTCTCTCATACTTATCTGTTTCTCTTAGCTCTTTGTTCTATTCCCCTTCCACCCCCACCATTAATGTAGAGCGCAGTGATGGAGCTGCATCCAAGTGAAATATCAAGCTTGATTAGTTAGGGGTAGTAGGGGAAGTAACCGCCGCAATAAGCAAGTTACACCCATGCTTATTTGTTTTACCTAGACTATGTTGTACAGCCCTTGTTGGTTGTTTTTTTCTTCTCCCCTGCTGTTGAAGCAGGGAGCTATGCTGGATATGCGTGAAGTATCAGTTTTGTTTTGTTTTTTCCCCTGCTGTTGAAGCAGAGAGCTATGCTGGAAATTCGTGATGTATCAGTCTTTCTCCCATGCCGTTGAAGCAGAGAGCCATGCTGGATATGCATTGAAAGTGAAGTATCAGGCACATTTGGTTTGGGGTAGTAACCGCCGTAACAAGCCAGCTACTCTCCACTTTGTGAGTGCGAACCCTTTTTTCTTCTCCCCTGCCGTTGAAGCAGAGAGCTCTGCTGGATATGCATTGAAAGTGAAGTATCAGGCATATTTGGTTTGGGGTAGTAACCGCCGTAACAAGCCAGCTACTCCCCGCTTTGTGAGTGCAAATCCTTTTTTCCATTTCCTCTTGCTGTTGAAGCTTAGAGCGATGTTGGAGTCACAGTAACCATGTGTACGTTTATTGTAAGATGTTGGAGTCACAGTAAGCATGTTCTGTGTGCAGATGTAAAATAAATGTTTGTTACATTATTATTGTCCAGTGTATTGTATGCCGCACATCTTCTTGTTGTGATTTTCCGTATATGTGTCTGCTGTTCACTCTGCCTCTCCTCTGTGCTATCGCCCAATGGTTTATGTACCCCCATGGTACAGAACTTTGGTTAGGGAAAACTGGTGCTTAGTGGCCAGGATGTTAGAGACAGGAATTATTATCTTCTAAATGATAAATAAACATCTGTTTCTGAGGAGAACGTGTTGTCTTTTTCCTGAGCTTAAGATCATGAAGTACAGTGAGAGTGCAACTGGAAGTGTCCTGTAGCAGACAGGTCCCTGCACCCCTAAACTTGCTTACAGAGCGAAGAATTTGCATCAGACGGTGAGGAAGGCATGCCCATCGTGGAGTCATAACCTGGTGCTTACAGCGTTATGCGAGGCTCTGTTTGACCTTTTGAGGAGAGCAACCTTGAAGGATTTGACTCAAGGTGGTGTTTCTGGTGGCCATTTGTTCAGTGAGGAGAATTTTGGAACTCCAGGCTTTGTTATGCTGGGATCCTTTTCTGCAGACTTCAGAAACGGGAGGGTGTCTGCGCATGGTGACTTCTTTTCTCCCAGAGGTGGTATCTGGTTTTCATGTTAAACAAACTGTGGAACTTCCGGCCTTTCTGGACTTGGATTCCTCCGCTCCTCATGCAAGGGAGCTGAAGGTCTTGGATATTTGGCGGACATTGCTAAGATACTTTGAGGGTCACAAATTCATTTTGCTTGTCTGATCCCCTTTTTGTTCTCTGAAATAAGAACAGGGGGTTTCAGGCTTCCAAAGCTACGATTGCACGCTGGCTTAAACAGACGATCATGTCGTCTTATAGCTCTAAGAGTCGGCCAGTGCTGGACAGTTTGAGGGCTCATTCGACGCATTCACATGCAGCCTCTTAGACCAAGGTGCCGCAGGTATCATTGCATGAGATTTGCAGGGCAGAGACTTGGAAGTTGCTGCATACTTTCACCCGGCACTGTTGCTTGGATTTCGGGGCTCTGGCTTCTGCGTGTTTCGGTGAGAGCGTTCTGCAAGCAAGACTCTCTAGGTCCCACCCGGTTTAGTGGGCTTAGGTATATCCCAGGAGTCTGGACTAATCTGGGTACATACAGGAAAGGAAACTTTGGTTCTTACCTGCTAGATTTCATTTCTGTAGTACCACAGATCAGTCCAGAGATCTGCCCACTGAGGTTGGGAGAGTTGGCGCTCATTCTGGTGGTTTTTCTGTAATGGAGAGTTGTTAACAGTTCCTTATGCTGTTCTTGTTCTACTTATATTCTGGGACAGAATTTTATTCAGGTCTTGAAAAAGAGGCAAGACAAGCTAGAAGAATCACAGAAAGTAGGTAGAAAGCCTGGGGTAGCCAGTTCTTCCTAACTGTTAATTCTGCCTTAGCTTGTATACTGTTTTCTGCGGGTATTCAGGAAGCACCTTCAGACAGCTTTTTGATCTAAAAGGCAAATTTATTGATAGCAATACAAAGACAATATATAAGAAGAAACAAGGAAAAGAGGAAGTCGTTGTTTCCTGGAGACGCAGGTCAGTGGCAACTGGGCATCAAGCTTGCTTCTCAGCTCTGGACTGCCCGGGTTGAGACTTTTAAACTTTTTTCATTGTCCAATAGAAATACATTGATGCACATCCTGGGTGTATTAATTTCAGTCAATATCCAATTATGAACGTAGCTTTATTGTCCAATCAGGCACCGTCTCTGGGGTGTTGCCTTCTTCCGGTAATGAGCTTTGCCAAAGCACATGGTTGTGGAATATGTTGCCAGCAGAATCAGGAAATACACATTCAGGCTTAAGGCCTATATACATTCCCCCCCTTGAATCGTTTGGGAAACGATTCACCAATGAAAGGCTGAGATTGTATTTCCTGGAATGAAATGGTCATAGCATCAATTTAGTATGATCCACCTTTTTGGACTGTTAAAAATGGCTTCCATATTCCTTATGGTGTTGAATCATTCTTTTTATATAACTCACATCCACAATCACAATCACAATTGTTCAGGCATACTCATTTTGTAATTTATACAACTCACACTCACAATCACAATTGTTCAGGTATACTCATTTTGTACTTTGTTTTATTGTCATTCAATCTCACATTCATTCTTCATTCAGGTATTGTTCTGGCCTTCTTCCAGTTGATCCAAGATTCTGTAATGTGGTCCTATTAGCAGCATATGAATCGATAGATCTACTTAATGATTGATTATTGATTGTAAATGAATGGTTAGAATGGTTGAAGCAATAATCCATCATTCTACTCAGGGTTAATGCCACTGTCTTAGGTTGCCCAGGGTACGCAATCCTAATGATTTGCTATCTGGTGCTTACCCGTCATCGTTAAGCATAACAGCCTGAGGAAGTAATATTGCTGCTGTTAAATGAAAGGCTTTCTGTTGTCTTCACCGATGATGATATCCTAGGCCATTAAAATAACAAACTTCATTCATTCTCACAATTAACCATTGCAAACTCACTTAGAAATGTAAGCCACTTTAAACTGTGTTTCCCATCAATTAAACCAAATTCTGTGGAAATGCAATCTTTTCCTTAAGAAAATCTCACTCATTAGTTTCAGAAGGAGATTAGCTTCAGAAGGAGATGTTCATCATTAGACGTTGTCTAACTGCAGTGACTTGAGAGTAACTTGAGAGTATTTGAGACATAGCAGAAGCAATAGTTGGAATTAATTAATAGAAGCAACACCATGCTTGGGAGTACTAGTACTTATGTCTTAGCCTACCATGCATTTGAACATTTTGGGAATATAAACAAATGCTTAAAATCTGAATTAGGAGTAGGATGTCGAAGGAGACATTAATATGGATGAGGGATAAGAAATCTCTGTAACCAATGGGATGGTATCTGCAAACTCTAACTGTGTGGTGTTTAAGAATAGGGAAATCAAATGAATGTCATAATTCTGTCTTCAATTACCAAGAATAACTATATAAACATTTAGGACTACATTAAACCTCTAGAATCACTAGCCATTCATGTTCTCTTCAATTTGGGCATAGCTATAGCTGGTCTGTGCAGCCTATTCACATGAGCTGCCCAAGAACGGCGTGAAGGCTGAACTGACAAACTATGCTGCAGCACATTGCGCCGGTCTTTCACTGACACGCAGATGTCTGAACAAGTCTGGACTAAAAAGGGCAGAGTGTATCAACTGGAGATGAATATAACGTGGAAAGCAATAATGAAATCATAGATGGTAAGTCAAACCAGTTATCTATGGGACCTAGGGATGAATGATCATCTTAATTAATCATATAATGGATATGAGAGAACTGGGAATAGCAGCAAAACTTTAGTATCTTAAATTAATGTGGTGTGTAACATGTAGGTGTATGTAGATGTATGTAGACATCCAAATCATGGCATTTGCAGAATGGCACATGGGCTTGGAGTATATGGCAATCAATTATCAATGACATTTGACAAAACATAGTGTGGTGTAATGCATAACAGCTAGTCTTTGTGTAAAGAGCTGACAATAATTGGAAATGGATCTAATCTGATCAGGGCAATAAGATTCACACAATCATGAGAACTGCATTAATGTAGAGTACAACAACATAAAGGCAAAATATAATCAAGCAAGAGTAGTAAAGTTCAGTGATGAGTGGAAGATGAATTCTGTGTTAAGGCCGAAACTTCCGTAGAAGGGATGGGAAGAATGGAGTGAGTCCCATAAATGTTGTTTTCACGCTTTCAGTAAGGTGTAACAGCTTTTCATTCATCACGGCCTAGTGAGAATATGTGCTTCTTTAATAGTTTCAGATACCTAATATGGTAAAGTAGCATAAAAGCAAATTAAGCATTTAAAGAAAAGTCATCTGTGGTAAGCTGAACCACAAATAACGAATATTTCAGACATTACATTAAACATAAGTCATACTGGACTGACATACACTCATCCATCCAACAAATATACTTTCCTTGTCTTCATCACAGGGGACGAACAACAGATAACATATAATTTGAGCTCAAAATTCGTATCAAAAATGTATCAAAAGAAAAGTGGATCAAAAATCAAAAATTCAAAAATGTGTATGAAAAATAAAAGTTCAGAATTCTGTCAAAAAGGTAGAAGTCCTATCGAAAAGGTAGAAGTCCTTGAAGACCTGAAAAGTAAATACTAGCATACAATTCGAATATTGTACATATAGATTTCCAACCAATAATATTAAATAAATTTAATCAATAATGTTCTGAGCTTATAGTCAATGTGTCATATCAAATAATTAAAATAATTAGAACTCAAATATCAAATAACTAATACTTAAATATGCTACATTTTAAACTAGAAACTATTTCTCCTTTTTTTTTTCTCTTCCGTTCGTAGTACAGCTAGTGCTGGCAGAACAGATAAGCTGTACTCTGCATGTTTGCAAGAGACAACTTCCCCTTTTTTTTTTTCTGTTAAGATACAGTTTGACTCTTTAGTTAAAATGTCCTTTCAAATTCATAATTCTCCTCTCAGAATCATAATTCAGCAGCTCAGACTCTAAATTCTAACACTAGTATATGTTCTTGTCAGTACTCAAGTTCAGTATTAAAGGAATGTGAAGTCAGTAACGTAATAAAGAATCAGTATGTAAAGTTGAGAGCAAAGGGGATTTATTTTGGTGGGAGGTGTATCTCGCTCCCCCCTTGATCCCTCTTATACCACAAATGTACAGTTTAAAGCAGAAAGGAAATAACATGTTGTAAGAGGAAGGTATCGCATGCGCTTGGTGATCACCTTAATAAAAATACATTCACATTGAAAAGAGGAACTTACACTTAAAACTATATGGTACCGTTTAAAAATTAACTTACTTATACTAAAAATGCTTATACTAAAATATACCTGCAAATGGTAACACAAATAAATCTTAATAGCTTGAACAATAAGACCTGTAAATACATTAACATAGGAAGCCTAGCAACCCGTTATATCTGTCCACAAGCTTATTACTTTTAGGGCGTTAAACATCTGTGATGGCACTACAAAAGTTCTCAATCAGATAACAACTGACTGACCACATGCATCTGATCCCAGTGCACGGCTGCTGTCTTCTGTAGTAGGGACAGCACGTAATTAGTCAGACAAAGTCTATAGAGACATATCTATTTATTTTTGGATTTTATATACCGGAGGATTTTATATACCGGGGGTTCCTGTATACAACGCGTGTCACTCCGGCTTACATGACAGACATCGGGAAGGCTGGCAAGGATTTACTGGTCTTATGTACGCAAATATCCTAGGTAAGCAAATTCTTATTTTAGCTTCTTTGTCCTGAAATGAATATTGCAGTAAAGCAAGCAATAGCTATAAAAATAAGGCTCAGAATAAGGAGATCATCCTAAAGGATAGTCTTACTAAATGTGGTTCCATTTAAAACTGTGTTTCATATTAAGTTCACACTGTGTTCTGTCCAAGCTTCACTAAGGTGGCAATGTAAGGTCCTACGTACGCAGATACCTTCTCTGATAAGTGTGAACTCACTTTATCTGGGGACATGTATGTTGGCTATTAAAGCCTGGCGTCATTGTGATGGAGGGACGTATTGGCTCCGACTGCCACTGCTCCTCCAGTGATTAGGGTCAAATTGTGGTGGTGGCGGCCTATTGTCAGGTGGGGGTCTACTCGGTCCCCCCCTTGCAGCATATCTGCCTCTAATATTCCCTCTTGGGGACAAAAAGCTGTTGTTACGTCGATAATGGCAATCCCTACTATAATGGCCATAATGTCCGCATTGATAACACTGCACGTCTGGTAGACGGCGTTGTGGTGTTGGCCAATCTGGAGTGTATCTGCCTTCCTCTTGTTCCCATATTTCTCTATCTTTCTCCCAATCCCAGGGTCCTGTGTTCTGACCTCGGACTGCTGGGCGTCCCCTCCCTCTACTTTGAGGCCTTCCTCTCTGATATTGACCATCATCGTAAGATTGATAAAAACAATCCTGGCTATCTGCAGCCCCACTGTTCTGTTCGTCAGTTTTCTGTTCCTGAAGCTGTTTAAGCTGCAGGGCACAGACCTTAGTTTGTGCTTTCATCAGCTCTTCCTGTGGCTTCTCTCTAGCTTCCTCGAACTTCCGCACATGGTGTAAGAATTGATTATGCATTTGAGTCCAGTACATATCAGTTATGCCTACCACGGAAGACAAAGCTAACCGCAATTTATCAGGCAGGGTCTGCAAAAACATATGGCAGAAAAAAGGAAGTGAATTAGGCTCATTGTAGGGAGCATTCATTTCTTGACTGAAAACTTCTTGAAAAGAGTGTAAATGATTATCAAATGATGTAGTTTTTGGGTTCCACCGAGATGCAGACAAACGGGTGAAATCTCTCTGTTTGGGGTACAGGTGCCTAAGGGCCTCCCATACATCAGGTCTGTGGGGGTTAAAGGAATCCCCATCATAACACTGAGTTTGCATTACCTGGGATCTCTTACATCGAGACCATACAGCATTCTGTTCCAAACCAGGTGTCTGAGCAAAAAGAGCTTTAACGTCTCCTAATGCTAGTTGCATCCCTATTGTGTGTTTCTCTAAAGCTTGTATCCAGCCTTCTGCACCTCGAGAGAGCAGGGGCAACTTAGAAAGTATGGTATGCATATCTGTGAAAGTCCATGGGATATAAATTGGACGTGGGGCTCCATCAGAGCTAGTTTTGGTGACTATGGGCAGCGCACGTAACGCGTCTGTTACTGGGGTTGGTGGCAGGAAGATATTTTTATCCTTACGTTCTCCCCATGGGGCCTGGGTTATCTGGGTTTTCTGTGATATGTCAGGAAATTGTCCCTCATATTTCTCCCAAACTGCTAAACCATCCCTCATGTATTGCCATTGACTAACTGACCAGCAAGGGTCTGGATTGTCCACTATGGCACTCCTAGCTGTATTCATATCATCAGGTTCCAGAGACCCTTGGAGGGGGTATACCCTCATCTGTGGGCTCAAAACAAGAGTCCAGCCATGTAACATGTCAAGCCAGATGATAACATATGTATCAGACTGTTCCATTTTTGTCACGTACTGTGCTGGGGTGAGAATAGTAGTGGCAGAGACCGGAAGAACTCTCGTGGTCTCATGCCTTTCATCTTCAGGGGCGAGATGTCGCCTTCGCCGCCTTACCTTGTCAATTAACTCAGTGTTGAACAAGGGTGTGGTGTTGAACAAGGGTGAATCTATGTGTAGATTCAGTGGTGCATGTATGTGCGGGGGAGGTGGAGCAGGGATATTTACCTCCGACACCGGAGCTGTTGGATCAGGATTGTCTGTCGTCAGTATCAAACGAGGGTACGGGGTAAGCACTGGAGGCTTACGTTCTGACTTGGGTTCAGACTTGGGTTCAGGTTCAGCTGCACTAGTTGCCTCAGCCACTTGTGTAGGCTGCGAAGAGGGATCATTAACAGGAACACAGTGTAAGGTACCTTCGACCTTAACCGTTCCAGACATAGGCATTTCCGGTACTGAGGGACTGTTTTGCAGTTTCACCTCAGCCGGTGCTGTAGGGATTAAATGGGAATAACCGATAGCGGTTACCACCTCCTCTAAAGGTGGTGAGGGTCCTGTACTCTGCACCAGACATTTGGTACCGGACATTTGGGAAGCAGCATCAGTAGTGCTGTAAGGGGGCGGGGGCATGCTTTTCTTACTAATTTCTCCCTCTTTCTCTAGGAAAGCTTTGGTCATGACAAACCAACTATGAATTTGGACATGGTCTGCCAATTTTTTTGCTTCTTTCCCAGACTTTCGATATCTATTTTCCAGATAGGTCATGAGCTGTACAAGTAATGGCGTGTCAAAGGAGCCTCCTGCTGGCCAAGCGAGGAAGGCATCCTCTTCTGCCCACTTTACCCACTTAGAATGGCACTTACGAATCAATTGCTCAGTAGGTTTATGCAGGGCAATAACTCTGTCCAAAGGATTTAACTCACTAGCCTCTCCTACCATCTTGGGATCTCTTAATATTGCAGACCAAACTACGACACAAGTATTAACAATAAAATTTGTGTAGCCACTCCCTTATGAGAAAGAGTGGTTCAACCTTACCTTAATTGTAGTTTTCACCGTACGTGAATTCACGCTTCCGGTGTGCTGTACTTCCTCAAACACGAAGGTATTCACAGCGGGGCAGGGAGAGACAGCCTGCAGACAACTATCTAACTATCTAACTATTTATCTAACTATCTAACTAAAGACCTATCTACTCCTTTTCGTTCCGTTCGACTGGTTACCTGTTCCTACTTAAATTACTTGGGCTCCAGTGCGTTACCGCCAAAACAACCGGGATAGGGCCAAAAGGCAGCGTCAAGTCTGCCAATTGTTTTTGAACTTATTAGTACACTAACGGAAAAACCTATGACTCACTCGTATAAGACAAGTGTTTACTTACCTTTCCAGACTGTGTGGCCAGCTCCAAGTACGTATTCCTTGGAATGCTGGATCTGAAGGCTTCTTATTTCTGGCGGTACGTATTCCCGCTTCGGGATCCACCTGACACTCCGTCCCTGTACGTGTTCCCTCGGGGGTTCCAGGTAAAAAGTCCCAGGTGGTTATGTCGTAATATTCAACTTGGGCTTATTGATTGGTACTGTACAAGATCTGCCAGATAGCAGTGCGCGCTAAGGTCTAGGAGATATTGGTGGAGAGATAATAAAAGTTAATGAACAGTTTTTTTTTTCTTTTCTTTGAGAGTAAGACTTACTTCCTCAAAGTGGTTACTGAAGTGCTTCAGGTCTCAAAAATCTCAAAGTAGATTCAGGATGCTTCAGGGCGGTTTTCCACTCCCAATCAATGGCACCCTCACTTCCTTCGATGCTGGCAATGAGGTATCCCTGAAGGTGTGCTAGCCCGCGATACCCGCATCAGGCATTAGGCTTTCCTCCGTCTTCTTTCCGGCTCGAAGGACCATATGTTTTCTGCGGGTATTCAGGAAGCACCTTCAGACAGCTTTTTGATCTAAAAGGCAAATTTATTGATAGCAATACAAAGACAATATATAAGAAGAAACAAGGAAAAGAGGAAGTCGTTGTTTCCTGGAGACGCAGGTCAGTGGCAACTGGGCATCAAGCTTGCTTCTCAGCTCTGGACTGCCCGGGTTGAGACTTTTAAACTTTTTTCATTGTCCAATAGAAATACATTGATGCACATCCTGGGTGTATTAATTTCAGTCAATATCCAATTATGAACGTAGCTTTATTGTCCAATCAGGCACCGTCTCTGGGGTGTTGCCTTCTTCCGGTAATGAGCTTTGCCAAAGCACATGGTTGTGGAATATGTTGCCAGCAGAATCAGGAAATACACATTCAGGCTTAAGGCCTATATACAATACTAAATCTTCCTCTTTAAATGTTGTCGGTAGTGGACCCTTGTAACCTTTCAGGTTGGGAGAAATGTGAATTTCCAAGTATTGTTTGTACACAGAATTCCATTTCAAAGGACTTAAGTTCTGAAAAACTGGGAATTCTCTCTACATGTAAGGGAGGAATCTCCTATTTATTTATTACCAGACCGGTGTCCTCCAGCTTGCCCAGCAGGGATGGGAGTGACATTCCTAAAGTGGACATAGGTGGATGACATTTTGTTTAATTAGAAAAATGTTCTTTATGTGGGCTTCTCGAGTCTCTCTTCCAAGTGCAAAACTCCCGGCTGGGGTCATGTTCCTCTGTTGAACTGAAAAGTGCAAAGAAGTTTTGTTCACCTGGGGCATTTGTAGAAAGCCCTGCCCGATGGTCTCCACACAACCCGGTTCTTGTAGTGCTTATTCCATAAATCTACCCTGCTGGAGATCTGATGAACCATTGGGGCAAACGGCTAAGATGAGGAATCGGAAAGGTTTGCCGTTTTTATGCAGACTCCCTAGGAGAATATTTCAGCCTGCACATCAAACTTCCTCTTGTATGGACTACAGTAGAGTTCCTAGTCCTTTCGGATCACTCTGCAGCTGGTACAAAGAGGAATTGATCTGAAACTGGGCAAGATGTTACCAGAGTTGGCACAAGACACAACGTCCAGATTGCGTATATGAAAAATGGTCCATATTTTACGCAAGCAAATGTTTATTGTACTGAGAAACCGCAAAAGCAGTTCAGAGGAGAAATTTAGTTTTGTAAAGTCAACGCAAAGAAGACTAAATGCCATTTTACAGCTTGATAGCCAGTTCAAAAAAAAATTAAGCATAATATGACCCATTGTCCTTCCAAACAGATTGTGGAGGGCTTTAAAAACTTAAAACAAGCACCGAATTACCAGAAAGCCCACAAATCTTTACAATATATCAAGTATAAATATTATGGAAAAAAATGGGCAAGATGCTTTCAGATTTAGTCTACCACATACGTTTATATTTATTAATACAATTATAGGCCCTGGAGGGGCAAAGAGATCTAAAACAAAAGACATTTGTCAAGTGTTTGTGAATTATTACCAAAATCTATCTGCAGCAGAACCTGGACGAGGCGTTGAATTACCAGAAGTAAATGAAGTGGATTTGGGAAAGATGAATGCCCCAATAAGGACTTTGCAAATGTTAGGGGCTATTAATTCTTTAACCCTCCACAGTGCGGATGTCTGGGCCACTCTGAGGGGCTTGAGGCAATGAGCACAGAAGCTAATCTGCCACCCTCCTTGAGGGATTAGGGTTCTTCCATAGTCAGGGTGGGATCCATTATCTCGGTCATCTTATCGACCAATCTCGTTACTAAACTTAGACATTCAAGATATATGCAGCAGCTCTGGCCCACAGATTAAAGTATATTCTGCCAAAAATAATCTCTAAAGAACACATTCATCGGGGAATATCTGCAAAGTGTATGCGGCTTTGATGAAAGATCACAGGAGCGAGGTCCCCGATCCTCTGATGCAGATTAAAGCATTCAACAGTTTCTTGGCCCTTTCTCTTTGAAAGTTTAAAAGCATTTGGTTTCCCAGGGAGGATACTTGACTATACTAAGGGCATTCTCTGTTGATTTTGCTTATACAGGGGAACCAGGCAAGTATGTCCGCTCTCCCCTCTGTTATTTATCAAGTCCTTGGAGCCTTCCATTCACAAACTCGAGGACCCCTTCTATCACTGGAATCATGGTGGGCACCAAAACTTTAAAGACACTCTTATTTCCAGATGTTGTATTATTTTCTAAGGTTAAGGAGACACTACCACTTGCATTGCATATATTCTCCTACGTCCAAGAAGTATCAGGTTTTAAACTAAATTTGGACAAAACAGAGGCCCTCAATGTGTTAGGACATTTATGCCCTGTGTGGGTGGACTTCCCGGGCAATTGGATTATATAAAATATCTTGGGTGTTATAAAAAGAAATCCATCATCTTGATACAATAAGGTCTACGATTAAACATTTCCAAGGAAAACTTGAGAGCTGGAAATTACCAGTGTCCTTCCAGGATCGAATAGCGAACCTTTCACTCACTGAGAGCCTCAAAACCAGAATTCAGAGACACAGCTGCCATGCCTTTTACATGGGGGGTGATGCCCCCCCCCCCCGTCTGAAAGAAAAAGCCAAATCTCTCTTCACCCACCAGACACACACGTACACACACGTACACATGTACACACACGTACACACACACGTACACGTACGTACACACACTTTGCTGTTGTGCTGCTGCTCATTCCCCCTACCCCGGCACTGCCATATCACTATGTAAAGTTCTTGCTGTCGACCCTTCTGAATCCCACAGCTGCCCCCTCCCTTTCTCATTCCCAACCCTCAGCACACCCACTCTCCTGACTGTTTCCATAGCCAGTGCATGCAGTTCACAAGCCACCCCTGCAGTGGCAGAGTACCTCACACATGCAGAAAACAGACAGATCCTCCCCAAAGTCAGAAGAAAGGTAATCAGGCCGATGCAATATAGTGTACTCAGCCCAGTGCACAGCCTTGCGCGTGGCTGGATGTGCGTTTTAGGCCCACTAGAATAACTCCTGATGCAATAATAGGATTAGCACATCCAAACCAGCATGAGGTAATGGCACTCATTACATGTAAATGCCACGCAGATGAGGCTGTTAGCTGTTACCCCCAGTGCAAAAAATCATGCACCTGCCATGCACTCTTTAACATGCAAAAATTAATGCCAGCCCCGGGCTCCACAGAAAAGCAAAAAAATACTGCTTTTCTGTGGTTTCTCCTACTTAATATCTTCACGATACTAAGTAAGAGGAACTGCACGAAGCAGCAACATGAAAAAACAAACCTTAGTGGCAGTGAGGTTAGGAAAACGGATGCTGAGTGTACGAGTGTCTGTTTTCCTAACCTGTTTAGAAAACAAGTGCTTGTTAATGGAGCATCTGTGTTTCCTACCTTGCACTGAGCCGCATCTCCTGGATGCACTAGGGTTACACAATTTATTCCTAGTGCGTCAGTTTTAGCGCAGCAGCTCATTTGCCTATTTCATCAGGCGCCCAGAAGTGGGGGATGTGTGCCCAGTTTGGGGAGATTTTTTTTATGCATGATATTGCATCGGCCTGAATATAAGTATAAATAGAAATGTGCAGAAATAAGTTCATCTAGAAACCACAAGCAGCCAGACCCTCTAATGCAGTGCAACAATGGAAAAACAAATATCTCCATTCCTCATCAAATAGTGAACTGAAGAAATATAAAACAATCATATTAGTATAACCATACTAATATAAAAATATTTTTAAAATGGCTAATAGAACATCCAAAAATAAATTTATATAAAATTTTTCAAACTTTCACAAACATCAATAAAATACTTCAAAACAGTTAACACATCAAGTAACACCTAATAATTAAAATCAATGGAATTAAAAACCCCTGCTCTCCAGACCTGAGATCTTTTGATATGCAGTCACCCTGAGATTGTTGTATATGGGGTTGAGGTGGACGGAGTGCAGATACATTCTCCTCTCTCTCTCTCTCATATACACTCATTCAAAACACAGGTTCATTCTCGCATATACTCACTCTCACTCACAGATAGACTCTCTAACTCACTTACATACTCTTACTGCCTCACCCACATGCTGTACCCCACCCATGCTCAAAGAAACTATCACATTCTTGTACGTGCTCTCCCGCTCACATGCTCAAGCACTCTCTCGCATACATGCACGTGCTCTCCCGCTCTCCCGCTCGCATGCTCAAGCACACTCTCGCATACATGCGCGTGCTCTCCCGCTCGCATGCTCAAGCACTCTTACAACTTGTGAGCTGGCTGCTGAGAGCGGTGATACCGTAGGGTGCAGGAAGTAGATGAGACTAGTTTGCATGTATGAATCAGTGGTGAGGAGGACTTTGGGAGCCACAGTTTTGAGCTTTAAAGAGCTGCACATGGCTCGTGAGCCACCGGTTGACCATCCCTGCTTTAGTGAAAATACTGTTGGCTCCTCAGTTATATTTGCTCCAGAGGTTACTGATGCCATTATTGGTTAAATATATTAATTGGGTAAATTGATTGTTTGGGAATTTTTTCTGGAGAGGGAAGAGAGCCAGATTTTCCGATGAGAGGTCGATGGCGCTGAGGGCAGCCTAGGAGTCCCAAATCTTTGTTTATACACACTAAATGCGCAGTTACGTATCCTGGGGGGACTGAACAATACAGATTTAAATTTGGATAGGGCAATAGCCTCTCCTCTGAATTAGATGCACATATTATATGCACCAGGAAAGGAAGTTCCCCAGGAAGCTTGCCCTTCAATGTTAATAAAGCTGGTGAAGAGAGCATGGTGTAGATTATGCAAAAGGATGGTTTTACCACTTTATTGTAATCCGAAATGCAGTAGAGGGGGTCTACATATAAAAAACTCGCATCAGATAGCACGAGTCTTTATTGAAGTAGGTACTCAGCACTTGCTCTCTTTTCGGAAGTGCATTGAGCAGTTGGGATTTAGGTAACTGGACTTCAGGTATTTACAAGTTTGAACGTAGCTGACGCGTATAAATTACAGAATATACAATCGCCAATAAATACACAGTGGGGTAGATTTTAAAAGACGCACGCACGCTATAAACTCCATGGGCCGCCTGTGCGGGCGGTGCACACGGGAAGAGGGGGGAATTTTAGTAAGTTACGTGCAGCGACGCAATCAGCCCGTCTCCCGCTCCAATGAAGGAGGGAACGTCCCTACCCCCTGCCTAAACTCCCTCCCTCCTCCCCTCTCCTCCCCACAACTAAACCCTTCATTTAAACCTTTTCTTTTTCTTACTTACTGCGCCTCTGGAACAGAAGAAATCTGCGCACGCGCCGGCCTCCGTCTTGCCCCACCTCTCCCTGCCCAGACCACACCCCCTGGCCCGCCCCTTTTTCAGGGCCCAGCACTTGTGCACGTATTGTGCCCTTCTGAAAATGCGCGCAGGGCCCGGCCACGCCTGTAAGTGCCGGTATTTGCGCGCAGGGCCCGGCCACGCCTGTAAGTGCCGGTATTTGCGCGCAGGGCCCGGCCACGCCTGTAAGTGCCGGTATTTTCACGCAGGGCCCGGCCACGCCTGTAAGTGCCGGTATTTGCGCGCAGGGCCCGGCCACGCCTGTAAGTGCCGGTATTTGCGCGCAGGCCCGGCCACGCCTGTAAGTGCCGGTATTTGCGCGCAGGGCCCGGCCACGCCTGTAAGTGCCGGTATTTGCGCGCAGGCCCGGCCACGCCTGTAAGTGCCGGTATTTGCGCGCAGGGCCCGGCCACGCCTGTAAGTGCCGGTATTTGCGCGCAGGGCCCGGCCACGCCTGTAAGTGCCGGTATTTGCGCGCAGGGCCGGCCACGCCTGTAAGTGCCGGTATTTGCGCGCAGGGCCCGGCCACGCCAGTATTTGCGCGCAGGGCCGGCCACGCCTGTAAGTGCCGCTATTTGCGCGCAGGCCCGGCCACGCCTGTAAGTGCCGGTATTTGCGCGCAGGGCCCGGCCACGCCTGTAAGTGCCACTATTTGCGCGCAGGCCCGGCCACGCCTGTAAGTGCCAGTATTTGCGCGCAGGCCCGGCCACGCCTGTAAGTGCCGGTATTTGCGCGCAGGGCCCGGCCACGCCTGTAAGTGCCACTATTTGCGCGCAGGCCCGGCCACGCCTGTAAGTGCCACTATTTGCGCGCAGGCCCGGCCACGCCTGTAAGTGCCGGTATTTGCGCGCAGGGCCCGGCCACGCCTGTAAGTGCCGGTATTTGCGCGTGTGGCCGTATCTTTTAATGCATTGCTATGCCTAGATAAGACATAAAGGTTTGCTGTCGCAGTTGTATAACTTTGTATGTTTGCATCAGAATTATAAGGTTTCCGGGATCTGGTTAATGTACGGAATAAGGATATGACTGGGGTGTTGAAAAGCTCTTGAATGAATGCACCTCTCAGTTGTATATGAGTGTAGTGCGTGAAAATCTCAAGGATTTTCAGTTTGGAATTCTTCACAGAAAAATTATTTCTCCCATTCAAGCTTATCACACAGAGATTGTAAAATGGATGGTTTGTGGGAATGCCCGAAAATGACAAGGTTTAGGGGAGGTTTATCACAAAACCAGCTCATGACATCAGCCTTCTCCTTCCTGGGATATGTGCAAGCAGGACAATTTCTATCAAACGCCTCTTGTATTGCCAAACGACGTGTCCTGCTTAAACGGCCGTCGGAAGATCCTCCCACGCTGTAACACAAATCCAAGTCTGCACAAAGCTGAGAAAAAAAGCAGCGTCTCACTGTGTCTTGTCCATGGACACTCGGCGCCTGCCACGTTTTGTCTCTGACAGCTCTGCTTGCACTGTGGAAATGTCGTCTTGTCCTGTCTGCTGGACCTTTTACTTCACCTGTACGTTTGCTTCCTACAGGGGGAGGGTTTGCATAAGGGGAAGGTTAGGATTTTCTTCCTTTCTCCTGATTATGCAGAATGTTAATAAAACCCCATTCTAATGCCCGCTTGCCATCGAGTGCTGTAAGGTCAGAGCCCTTGGATTATGTGGTCATTGCCACGGGAATGCCGGTCTGATCTGTGAATAAGCTTGCACCTGAGCGAATGTTAGCAAACATTTTCAGGGGCTTACTTTCCCTGCATCTTACAGCGATGGATGCTGCACGGGCATAAGTGAGTGCTTTTCTCCCATGCGAGGTACCCAGCGCTCTGCAAGCACGCACGAGACAGTCCCTTCTCAGGAGAGCAGTCTCTGCCCGCCTATCCACACGTTTTGTGTGCAGCAGTTTGTACCTGAGGCATTTGGGGGTAAAATGACCTGCCAAGCTCACAAGGAGCAAGAGCAGCACTGCCCCTCAGCAGCCGGATCCTTTCTGTGATGTGCAAATGTAAGTGAATAAAGCAAAGCCTTTTTGTATCTTTCCCCAGTGGTTATGGGTCTCCGATGTCTGCTCCTTTGGAGAAAGGATCAAGTGAGAAGAGCAGTGCAAAAACCCTTTATGGTAAGTCTGCTTCTGATACCAGCGCGTGCTGTGGAGTCCTGGAGTCCCACCCACTTAATTTATAGAAACCCCTTCTCTTCCAGAGCTGCTGATTTAAGATTGAGCTATGCAGCATTAAACTGCTGGCGTATTCTTCTTCTAATTGTTTTACAAGTTTATTATGAATGTTTCTGCTTTGATTTGAAGCTCTGCACAGAAATGCAATCGCATACCTGTCTCTTAGGGAGCTCCTGTACTCAGTAGTCACATGAACTAGACTCTTTCCTGCATTTGTACTAGCAGCAGATGGAATTTATTTCTTCAGATCATCTTCCAAACACAGAAATAAAGGTAGTGGAGTCTTCTGCCTGGTGTGATGAGTTCACAGAAATAGAGAAACATGGGTGGTGTTTGAACCTCCGGCCTGCTGTGCTGTGTACGTCTTCTCTTAGCCTCTGCTCCTCTGTGCTTTGTGCTTCTGGCTTGATGTGCTGTTACTGTATGTGCACTTTGTATGGCGTCCTCGCATCTCTGCCCTGGTGCCCTGCAGGATGCCTGTTTGATGCCTCTTTCCTGCTGTGCTGTGTACGTCTTCTCTGAGCCTCTGCTTTTCTGTGCTGTTACTGTATGTGCACTTTGTACAGCACCCTCCCATCTCTTCCCTGGTGCCCTGCAGGATGCCTGTTTGATGCCTCTTTCCTGCTGTGCTGTGTACGTCTTCTCTGAGCCTCTGCTTTTCTGTGCTGTTACTGTATGTGCACTTTGTACAGCGTCCTCGCATCTCTGCCCTGGTGCCCTGCAGGATGCCTGTTTGCATCTTTCCTGCTGTGCTGTGTACGTCTTCTCTGAGCCTCTGCTCTTCTGTGCTTTGTGCTTCTGGCTTGATGTGCGGTTACTGTATGTGCACTTTGTACAGCGTCCTCGCATCTCTGCCCTGGTGCCCTGCAGGATGCCTGTTTGCATCTTTCCTGCTGTGCTGTGTACGTCTTCTCTGAGCCTCTGCTCCTCTGTGCTGTTACTGTATGTGCACTTTGTACAGCTCCCTCCCATCTCTTCCCTGGTGCCCTGCAGGATGCCTGTTTGATGCATCTTTCCTGCTGTGCTGTGTACGTCTTCTCTGAGCCTCTGCTTTTCTGTGCTTTGTGCTTCTGGGTTGATGTGCTGTTACTGTATGTGCACTTTGTACAGCACCCTCCCATCTCTTCCCTGGTGCCCTGCAGGATGCCTGTTTGATGCGTCTTTCCTGCTGTGCTGTGTACGTCTTCTCTGAGCCTCTGTGCTTTGTGCTTCTGGCTTGATGTGCTGTTACTGTATGTGCACTTTGTACAGCACCCTCCCATCTCTTCCCTGGTGCCCTGCAGGATGCCTGTTTGATGCCTCTTTCCTGCTGTGCTGTGTACGTCTTCTCTGAGCCTCTGCTTTTCTGTGCTGTTACTGTATGTGCACTTTGTACAGCGTCCTCGCATCTCTGCCCTGGTGCCCTGCAGGATGCCTGTTTGCATCTTTCCTGCTGTGCTGTGTATGTCTTCTCTGAGCCTCTGCTCTTCTGTGCTTTGTGCTTCTGGCTTGATGTGCGGTTACTGTACGTGCACTTTGTACAGCGTCCTCGCATCTCTGCCCTGGTGCCCTGCAGGATGCCTGTTTGCATCTTTCCTGCTGTGCTGTGTACGTCTTCTCTGAGCCTCTGCTCCTCTGTGCTGTTACTGTATGTGCACTTTGTACAGCGTCCTCGCATCTCTACCCTGGTGCCCTGCAGGATACCTGTTTGATGCATCTTTCCTGCTGTGCTGTGTACGTCTTCTCTGAGCCTCTGTGCTTTGTGCTTCTGGCTTGATGTGCTGTTACTGTATGTGCACTTTGTACAGCTCCCTCCCATCTCTTCCCTGGTGCCCTGCAGGATGCCTGTTTGATGCATCTTTCCTGCTGTGCTGTGTACGTCTTCTCTGAGCCTCTGCTTTTCTGTGCTTTGTGCTTCTGGGTTGATGTGCTGTTACTGTATGTGCACTTTGTACAGCACCCTCCCATCTCTTCCCTGGTGCCCTGCAGGATGCCTGTTTGATGCCTCTTTCCTGCTGTGCTGTGTACGTCTTCTCTGAGCCTCTGTGCTTTGTGCTTCTGGCTTGATGTGCTGTTACTGTATGTGCACTTTGTATGGCGCCCTCGCATCTCTGCCCTGGTGCCCTGCAGGATGCCTGTTTTGATGCCTCTTTCCTGCTGTGCTGTGTACATCATTTTGGCATCCCTGGGTTGGAGTGCTGTGCCATATCCAATTTCAGTAACTTTGGCCTGTTGTATGGCTCTGCTATTGACTGTGTGTCCTGGAGTAAAACAACTCATGTAATTGGCAAAGGAAAGGATTGAGACATCTACCAAGAACCAGAGGACTTTAAACCTCTTCCAGCGTAGTGAGGCCCATAAGATTTTTTTGTTTTATATATTCTGAGGCACAGCGTCCTTTATATGCAGCAGGCTTTGTCCCGTATAATCTCTGGCACAGCGTCCTTTATGTGCAGCAGGCTTTGTCCCGTACAATCTCTGGCACAGCGTCCTTTATGTGCAGCAGGCTTTGTCCCGTATAATCTCTGGCACAGCGTCCTTTATATGCAGCAGGTTTTGTCCCGTATAATCTCCGGCACAGCGTCCTTTATATGCAGCAGGCTTTGTCCCGTATAATCTCCGGCACAGCGTCCTTTATGTGCAGCAGGCTTTGTCTCGTATAATCTCCGGCACAGCGTCCTTTATGTGCAGCAGGCTTTGTCCCGTATAATCTCCGGCACAGCGTCCTTTATGTGCAGCAGGCTTTGTCTCGTATAATCTCTGGCACAGCGTCCTTTATGTGCAGCAGGCTTTGTCCCGTATAATCTCTGGCACAGCGTCCTTTATATGCAGCAGGCTTTGTCTCGTATAATCTCTGGCACAGCGTCCTTTATGTGCAGCAGGCTTTGTCTCGTATAATCTCCGGCACAGCGTCCTTTGTATGCAGCAGGCTTTGTCTCGTATAATCTCCGGCACAGCGTCCTTTATGTGCAGCAGGCTTTGTCTCGTATAATCTCCGGCACAGCGTCCTTTATGTGCAGCAGGCTTTGTCCCGTATAATCTCCGGCACAGCGTCCTTTATGTGCAGCAGGCTTTGTCCCGTATAATCTCCGGCACAGCGTCCTTTATGTGCAGCAGGCTTTGTCCCGTATAATCTCCGGCACAGCGTCCTTTATGTGCAGCAGGCTTTGTCCCGTATAATCTCCGGCACAGCGTCCTTTATGTGCAGCAGGCTTTGTCTCGTATAATCTCCGGCACAGCGTCCTTTGTATGCAGCAGGCTTTGTCTCGTATAATCTCCGGCACAGCGTCCTTTATGTGCAGCAGGCTTTGTCCCGTATAATCTCCGGCACAGCGTCCTTTATGTGCAGCAGGCTTTGTCCCGTATAATCTCCGGCACAGCGTCCTTTATGTGCAGCAGGCTTTGTCCCGTATAATCTCCGGCACAGCGTCCTTTATATGCAGCAGGCTTTGTCTCGTATAATCTCTGGCACAGCGTCCTTTATGTGCAGCAGGCTTTGTCTCGTATAATCTCCGGCACAGCGTCCTTTGTATGCAGCAGGCTTTGTCTCGTATAATCTCCGGCACAGCGTCCTTTATGTGCAGCAGGCTTTGTCCCGTATAATCTCCGGCACAGCGTCCTTTATATGCAGCAGGCTTTGTCCCATATAATCTCTGGTACAGCGTCCTGTACCCACCTAAAGTTAGGTTCTAACTCTGCTCTTTTAATGCAGAAAGCTTCATCCCAGCTCACTAATCCAAAAGAATTGCAAAGCGGCGTCACCCAGATCAATGCACCCGGCCCCTCCTGGCTGCTTAGCACTGCTCTAGAGTCAGTTCTTTGCACAGCTGATTTTTTCCTTGTAAACAGTTTTCCTCTTACGCCAAACATAACTTGTGTTTTAGGGACAAACCACCTGCTGGAGCCAGATTAGAAGCACTGGTGGCTGCTCCGAATGGTGAACCTGGAGCTGGGCGTGTCCACAGGCCTCACTCCATGGACTCCACGCAGGGCCCCTCTGCATGCCCTTCTCAGGGAGATAGACTCCTGTTTCTTGGGGTATTGATATTGTGCTGCTTTCTCCACAATGCATGGCTCACCTTACACATTCACAGAGACCTGCATGTGTGGTTTTCTAATCTAAGTACTGCAAGTGCTGGTGTTTCACAGCGGGCAGAGAGGGCGTTAGTTTCAGTTCATAGAAGCCTTGATGGCTGACTCTATTACTGACAAGTTTCACACTTCTGCTAATTTAGCCCCTCTCTGTCTCTCTTACCATTTATCCAATATATGTGCAGATATCTTTCTGTGCAGTTAACAGCAGGGCAGGCCGCCAGTGCTGAGGGCGTCTGTAGCATGCATGAGCTCGTGAATGTGGAAAGGAAACGACTTTCTCAAAAAACATAAAAAAGATCAATTCAAAGGTGAGATTTCACAGTTAAAAGTTTGTACCTTATTAATAACGGTGCCTCTGATGGCGCTTAGCCGGGCCTGGGAAAGGTTATTAGGGACGGCGCCTCTGATAGCGCTTAGCCGGGCCTGGGAAAGGTTATTAGGGACGGCGCCTCTGATAGCGCTTAGCCGGGCCTGGGAAAGGTTATTAGGAATGACCTCTGATAGCGCTTAGCCAGGCCTGGGAAAGGTTATTAGGGACGGTGCCTCTGATGGCGCTTAGCCAGGCCTGGGAAAGGTTATTAGGAATGACCTCTGATAGCGCTTAG
This sequence comes from Rhinatrema bivittatum, assembly GCF_901001135.1. Taxonomy (NCBI): domain Eukaryota; kingdom Metazoa; phylum Chordata; class Amphibia; order Gymnophiona; family Rhinatrematidae; genus Rhinatrema; species Rhinatrema bivittatum. The sequence goes on along the minus strand of NC_042618.1, from coordinate 483,407,323 downwards.
CCAGGCCTGGGAAAGGTTATTAGGAATGACCTCTGATAGCGCTTAGCCAGGCCTGGGAAAGGTTATTAGGAATGACCTCTGATAGCGCTTAGCCAGGCCTGGGAAAGGTTATTAGGGACGGTGCCTCTGATGGCGCTTAGCCAGGCCTGGGAAAGGTTATTAGGAATGACCTCTGATAGCGCTTAGCCAGGCCTGGGAAAGGTTATTAGGGACGGCGCCTCTGATAGCGCTTAGCCGGGCCTGGGAAAGGTTATTAGGGACGGTGCCTCTGATGGCGCTTAGCCAGGCCTGGGAAAGTTTATTAGGAATGACCTCTGATAGCGCTTAGCCGGGCCTGGGAAAGGTTATTAGGGACGGCGCCTCTGATAGCGCTTAGCCGGGCCTGGGAAAGGTTATTAGGAATGACCTCTGATAGCGCTTAGCCAGGCCTGGGAAAGGTTATTAGGGACGGTGCCTCTGATGGCGCTTAGCCAGGCCTGGGAAAGGTTATTAGGAATGACCTCTGATAGCGCTTAGCCAGGCCTGGGAAAGGTTATTAGGAATGACCTCTGATAGCGCTTAGCCGGGCCTGGGAAAGGTTATTAGGGACGGCGCCTCTGATAGCGCTTAGCCGGGCCTGGGAAAGGTTATTAGGAATGACCTCTGATAGCGCTTAGCCAGGCCTGGGAAAGGTTATTAGGGACGGTGCCTCTGATGGCGCTTAGCCAGGCCTGGGAAAGGTTATTAGGAATGACCTCTGATAGCGCTTAGCCAGGTCTGGGAAAGGTTATTAGGGACGGCGCCTCTGATAGCGCTTAGCCGGGCCTGGGAAAGGTTATTAGGGACGGTGCCTCTGATGGCGCTTAGCCAGGCCTGGGAAAGTTTATTAGGAATGACCTCTGATAGCGCTTAGCCAGGCCTGGGAAAGGTTATTAGGGACGGTGCCTCTGATGGCGCTTAGCCAGGCCTGGGAAAGGTTATTAGGAATGACCTCTGATAGCGCTTAGCCAGGCCTGGGAAAGGTTATTAGGAATGACCTCTGATAGCGCTTAGCCAGGCCTGGGAAAGGTTATTAGGAATGACCTCTGATAGCGCTTAGCCAGGCCTGGGAAAGGTTATTAGGGACGGTGCCTCTGATGGCGCTTAGCCAGGCCTGGGAAAGGTTATTAGGAATGACCTCTGATAGCGCTTAGCCAGGCCTGGGAAAGGTTATTAGGGACGGCGCCTCTGATAGCGCTTAGCCGGGCCTGGGAAAGGTTATTAGGGACGGTGCCTCTGATGGCGCTTAGCCAGGCCTGGGAAAGTTTATTAGGAATGACCTCTGATAGCGCTTAGCCGGGCCTGGGAAAGGTTATTAGGGACGGCGCCTCTGATAGCGCTTAGCCGGGCCTGGGAAAGGTTATTAGGAATGACCTCTGATAGCGCTTAGCCAGGCCTGGGAAAGGTTATTAGGGACGGTGCCTCTGATGGCGCTTAGCCAGGCCTGGGAAAGGTTATTAGGAATGACCTCTGATAGCGCTTAGCCAGGCCTGGGAAAGGTTATTAGGAATGACCTCTGATAGCGCTTAGCCAGGCCTGGGAAAGGTTATTAGGAATGACCTCTGATAGCGCTTAGCCAGGCCTGGGAAAGGTTATTAGGGACGGTGCCTCTGATGGCGCTTAGCCAGGCCTGGGAAAGGTTATTAGGAATGACCTCTGATAGCGCTTAGCCAGGCCTGGGAAAGGTTATTAGGGACGGCGCCTCTGATAGCGCTTAGCCAGGTCTGGGAAAGGTTATTAGGGACGGCGCCTCTGATAGCGCTTAGCCGGGCCTGGGAAAGGTTATTAGGGACGGTGCCTCTGATGGCGCTTAGCCGGGCCTGGGAAAGGTTATTAGGGACGGCGCCTCTGATAGCGCTTAGCCGGGCCTGGGAAAGGTTATTAGGGACGGCGCCTCTGATAGCGCTTAGCCGGGCCTGGGAAAGGTTATTAGGGACGGTGCCTCTGATGGCGCTTAGCCAGGCCTGGGAAAGGTTATTAGGAATGACCTCTGATAGCGCTTAGCCAGGCCTGGGAAAGGTTATTAGGAATGACCTCTGATAGCGCTTAGCCAGGCCTGGGAAAGGTTATTAGGAATGACCTCTGATAGCGCTTAGCCAGGCCTGGGAAAGGTTATTAGGGACGGTGCCTCTGATGGCGCTTAGCCAGGCCTGGGAAAGGTTATTAGGAATGACCTCTGATAGCGCTTAGCCAGGCCTGGGAAAGGTTATTAGGGACGGTGCCTCTGATGGCGCTTAGCCAGGCCTGGGAAAGGTTATTAGGAATGACCTCTGATAGCGCTTAGCCAGGCCTGGGAAAGGTTATTAGGGACGGCGCCTCTGATAGCGCTTAGCCAGGTCTGGGAAAGGTTATTAGGGACGGCGCCTCTGATAGCGCTTAGCCGGGCCTGGGAAAGGTTATTAGGGACGGTGCCTCTGATGGCGCTTAGCCAGGCCTGGGAAAGTTTATTAGGAATGACCTCTGATAGCGCTTAGCCGGGCCTGGGAAAGGTTATTAGGGACGGCGCCTCTGATAGCGCTTAGCCGGGCCTGGGAAAGGTTATTAGGGACGGCGCTTCTGATAGCGCTTAGCTGGGCCTGGGAAAGGTTATTAGGGACGGCGCCTCTGATAGCGCTTAGCCGGGCCTGGGAAAGTTTATTAGGAATGACCTCTGATAGCTCTTAGCTGGGCCTGGGAAAGGTTATTAGGGACGGCGCCTCTGATAGCGCTTAGCCGGGCCTGGGAAAGGTTATTAGGGACGGCGCCTCTGATAGCGCTTAGCCGGGCCTGGGAAAGGTTATTAGGGATGGCGCCTCTGATAGCGCTTAGCCGGGCCTGGGAAAGGTTATTAGGGACGGCGCCTCTGATAGCGCTTAGCCGGGCCTGGGAAAGTTTATTAGGAATGACCTCTGATAGCGCTTAGCCGGGCCTGGGAAAGGTTATTAGGGATGGCGCCTCTGATAGCGCTTAGCCGGGCCTGGGAAAGTTTATTAGGAATGACCTCTGATAGCGCTTAGCCGGGCCTGGGAAAGGTTATTAGGGATGGCGCCTCTGATAGCGCTTAGCCGGGCCTGGGAAAGTTTATTAGGAATGACCTCTGATAGCGCTTAGCCGGGCCTGGGAAAGTTTATTAGGAATGACCTCTGATAGCGCTTAGCTGGGCCTGGGAAAGGTTATTAGGGATGGCGCCTCTGATAGCGCTTAGCCGGGCCTGGGAAAGTTTATTAGGAATGACCTCTGATAGCGCTTAGCCGGGCCTGGGAAAGGTTACGAGGGACGGCGCCTCTGATAGCGCTTAGCCGGGCCTGGGAAAGGTTACGAGGGATGGCGCCTCTGATAGCGCTTAGCCGGGCCTGGGAAAGATTATTAGGAATGACCTCTGATTGGGACGGATGGAAGAGAAATAGGAAGAGTCTGGAAGTTGTAGGGGAAGAGAGGATTGCCTGCATTAAGTCCCTGTGGGCCTGAGATGCTACAGAAAGTCTTGGTATTTCTGCTAAAATCACCCTACCTCGGTTTTTCCCGTCTGCAACCCGTATTCCTGTCACGGTTATGAAATACGTAGAAGAATTGTTCCTCACTCACTCTTGATGCTGCGTGCCATCTCCGTCTCGGGGGTTTATACACCCTCTTCTTCTTCTGCTTTCCCCGGTGTCCCTGTGCTACTAAATCCTGTGCTGTGTTTACATTTCCTCTCTCATCTCTGCACAGAGCGCTGCATCCCACAAACTAAGCAAGTGGTCGTTTCTTTCCACGTGTCGCTGCCACCTCTGTCTTTAGAGCAGCTTTTCCAGCTTCCCAACTCTGATGTGCTCTCTCTCTTGGGCACAGGCCCATTTACCAGGCTGTGAAGTATTTTTGCTGCATTTTGCACGGAGTGGGAGGGAGTTTTTGTTTTACAGGGTTTAGGTTTTAATTACATGAGCCTTTTGTTCTTTCTGTACCATAATATTTTGTCTTTGTATAAATATTTGTTTGCATTTCTTTTACAGAACAGAGAAAAAACTATGCTCGGGACAGCTTGGGCCTCATGTCTGCGATCTCCCGCTATCGTGTGGAGGTAAGATGCGTTCTCTCCGTCAGTCGGGTCCTGGGGGTGCTGGCTGAGCGCTCTTCCTGCTGACCACAGGCCTGGATGGACTTCTTGCTGCTCTCCTCTCGCTGGAAGAGACTATGGAACAGTTCTTATTCGTGCGCCTCTTGGGGTCAGAACCAGAAGAGCATGGTTTCTGCCTTTTAAAATGACTTTATCACAGGAGCCAAGCTGGAGCCACTTCTGTCCATGGGCTGAGAGAATACCACGGCCGCTCTACCACCGAAGGGCTGCGAGTGGGACGGGCAGCTTGGTCATCCTCCTCTGGAGGACTGAGAGCTTCGGAAGAATACAAGCAGCTCGTCATCCAGCCTATGGTGCAAAATGTATACCTGACATACATTGCATGCATGCATGGTTAACCATTATTTTTTCAAAGAAATATCCTTGATAATTTCAAGAGACCTGTAGACGGGAGCAGTAGTTACCCTTTCCTACCGCTGTGAAAATAATGGTAAATGAATGACTTTGAACTGGAAAACCGATGGCTTTGCACTAAATATGGTGCCGACATCAAAGTTATCGGATCCCTACTGACACCAGCACGATGAATGTGAATGAAGATACCTGAATCTGTATACGATGTGAACGAACATAAACTGCACGTTTGTTTGGCGCGTTAAGCTTATTGATCGCATGCTCAAGGTTTGCGTAGTTTTGCAAAGAAAGGGACCAGGGTTCTGTGAAATCCTCATGCCATGCAGTCTTGGTGAAAGGTGACGGCCGGGGTTAGAGGTGCGTAGCTCGAGGTTTCACGGGCTGCGCTCGCTGGAGTTTACATTTAGCAGTGAACATTTTGAAGGGGCCTCTTTGCACTCTTGGCAGACACAAGACATTGTCCCTCCGCTAAGAATGAGGTTTGGGTCTGACCAGTGTCTTTCCTTCTTCCTTTCCTTCAGCTTCTGCTTAAAGAACTTTTCAACATCTTTCCCAAAGTTGATTCCAGTAAAATGCCTCCCAAACGAGGAAAGGGTTTCGCCTCTCGTGCGGCCCTAACCGGAGAGCGCTAGAGCCATTACAGAGCTCTGAAGCTTTATTTACAGGAGGGGGGATGGCTGGAACTACGTGCAGCAGAGATGATTAGCCAAGTGACTTAATGCCAGTATTATAAGGGCGTTTCTACCAGCAGTATTCACGTCGGGAGTTGGAGCAGCTCCGCAGGTTGGCGGCTGGGCCTTCCCTATGGACTACGGAATCAGCAAATGGCCGCCTGTAGATGACGCTTTCTCAAGGTGACCGGTTCGGGCCGCAAGTTTCCCGTCCAGACTGGGGTGGAGAATAATACAGAATAAGAATTTTGAGTCCTCCGTCTATTCATGTTGTTATCCAGTACTGGATTTTAAATGCAAATGTCTGTTTCTAGTGGTGTGTTTTGCTAGTGTTTTTCAGATGTAAGATTTTGGCTATGGAGAAGAGTGGGAATATAGAAAGTGATGTCGGATAAAGATCATACAGCTCCCCACAATATGCCCATGTACTTCCCCAGCTCAGCTTTATAGAAAAAAACCAAACCTGTCACCAGACGACCCAGCCAACTATCGCCCAATTGCTAAACTCCCCTTCATCTCTAAAATTCTAGAAAAAATAGTTAAACAACTCTCAGAATACTTGGAAGACAACAATATTCTAGCACATTCACAGTTCGGCTTTCGAAAATCACGAAACACCGAAGCACTATTAATCTCTTTAACAGACACCATCCTCTGGAACCTTAATAAAAAAAAACAACCAGGCTTACTCATCCTCCTTGATCTATCAGCCACGTTCGACACGGTAAACCATGCAATTCTCATGGACAGACTAACCGACATCGGAATCAAAGGCACAGTCCTTAACTGGTTCAAGTCTTTCTTACACAACAGATTCTACAAGGTCAAAATCAACAATTATGAATCACACCCAGTCTGCGCATCTCTAGGAGTTCCCCAAGGCTCTTCCCTATCCCCCACCCTTTTCAATATTTATCTTCTTCCGCTCTGCCAGCTCCTCTCTAAGCTAAAACTAACATACTACATCTATGCAGATGATGTGCAAATTTTCCTACCAATCACAATTTCTCTACAAAATACCCTAGAATTCTGGAACAAATGCCTCCAATCCATCAACAACCTTCTAATGAGCCTTAACCTAATTCTCAATACCAACAAGACGGAAATACTTTTGATAACACAAGACGATAAACCTACGATGTCCAATTATAACAACAATCAACCATCCTTTTCAACTCAAGTCCGAAACCTTGGAGTCATCTTAGACAAACAATTAAATCTAAAAAAATTCATTAATAATACCACAAAAGAAGGTTTCTTTAAACTACAAATCCTAAAACGGATTAGACCGCTCCTCCGTTTCCAAGACTATCGTACAGTTCTTCAGGCAATTATATTCTCAAAAATCGACTACTGTAATTCTCTTCTACTCGGTCTTCCGTCTAATGCCATTAAACCCTTACAAATGCTCCAAAACGCATCAGCAAGAATTCTTTCCAAGACCAAAAAAAGAGAACATATTACACCTGTATTGAAAAATCTACACTGGCTCCCAATTAAATATAGAATCACCTACAAAGTGTTAACTATCATACACAAATCCATACACAACCTCATTCCTCTGGACCTCAATATACCTTTTCAACTGCACATACCATCCAGACCGGTAAGAACAGCATATAGAAACTCTCTCTTCGCTCCACCAATCAAATCCTCTCTAAACAAAAGAGCTTTATCCACAGCAGGCCCAACAGAATGGAACTCCATTCCTCCAGAACTAAGGCAAGAACAATGCCCGAACACTTTCAAAAAGAGACTAAAAACTTGGCTATTTGAACAAGCATTTGATTAAAACCAAACTACTACTCGTTTCCTCATTTTAACATCCATCAGACTTTTTTCCCCTCTTATCCTAGTTCACTCCTCTGTTGTAATGTAATTGCATTCATATATGCTTGTTATTGTTTTAATGTAAACCGAAATGATACGTAACTTTGCTACATGAATTGCGGTATATAAAAATGTTAAATAAAATAAATAAATAAATAGAGAATATGGCGGCAGATGAACACCCGTACGGGCCCTTCCAGTCTCATCCATCCGCATCCCCTGCTCAGCTTTATAGTCCCTTCCTATCCCTCAGTCTAACGCTTCCTATGCTTTCTTCAGTTCAGATCCTGTCCTGGCCTCTTCCACCTCCACTGGGGACCGTTCCACGCATCCATTGAGTAAGGTCCCCTCCTTTCAGATATGTGAATGTCTCTATCCTATCTCCCCTCGCTCACCTTTCCTCCAGGGTGTACAGGTTTAGATCTGTGAGTCTATCCCCCATGTGCTTTAGAAGGAAGACCACTGCCCATGTTAGTAGCCCCCTCTGGAGCGACTCCATCCTGTTTATGTCCTTTTGAAGGTGGGGTCTCCAGAACTGTGCTCAGTATTCCCAGTGAGGGCTCACCAGGGCCCTATACAGGGGCAGTGTCACCTCCCTCCCTCTGCTGACCCTTCCTCGCCCTGTGCAGCCAAGCAGCTTCCTGGCTTTCGTGTCACCCTAAGCTCATCGGATAAGATGACCCCCAGCCTCTGCTCCTGTTTTCTGCACAGAGCAGCTTCATTTCCCTAGACTGTACTCCTCCAGGCCAGACGTTCCCAAACCTTTTGGGAATGTGGACATTTTTCAACCTCAAACGTTTGCAGTCCCCACACGCTTCTCTTTAATTTTTACTTGCAGATATTTATGTAATGACAGAAATAATGACATGCGCTTCAGAATCATACAAACCCATTTATATTTTACTGAAAGCGTTCCCTTCTCGTGCCCTGCTTCCTTTCACCCATGGCCCCTTTCAAAATGCAGCCATTCCCACTGGGTCTCTACCTGCCCCCATGGTCTGTTTCTCCTGCCCTGAGCCCCTGTCTCATGTCCTCTCCCTCCTGACTTCTATCCATGCCCCTTTCTGACTGCTTCTATAGAAAACTATAGTGGCTTTTATCCCCTTACACATAGTTTAACACAAAAGAACATAAGAAATTGCCATACTGGGTCAGACCAAGGGTCCATCAAGCCCAGCATCCTGTTTCCAACAGTGGCCAAACCAGGCCATAAGAACCTGGCAAGTACCCAAAAACTAAGTCTATTCCATGTAACCATTGCTAATGGCAGTGGCTATTCTCTAAGTGAACTTAATAGCAGGTAATGGACTTCTCCTCCAAGAACTTATCCAATCCTTTTTTAAACACAGCTATACTAACTGCACTAACCACATCCTCTGACAACAAATTCCAGAGTTTAATTGTGCGTTGAGTAAAAAGGAACTTTCTCCGATTAGTTTTAAATGTGCCACATGCTAACTTCATGGAGTGCCCCCTAGTCTTTCTACTATCTGAAAGAGTAAATAACCGATTCACATCTACCCGTCCTAGACCTCTCATGATCTTAAAGACCTCTATCATATCCCCCTCAGCCGTCTCTTCTCCAAGCTGAACAGCCCTAACCTCTTCAGCCTTTCCTCATAGGGGAGCTGCTCCATTCCCTTTATCAGTTTGGTCGCTCTTCTCTGTACCTTCACCATCGCAACTATATCTTTTTTTGAGATGTGGCAACCAGAATTGTACCCAGAATTCAAGGTACAGTCTCACCATGGAGCGATATAGAGGCATTATGACATTTTCTGTTTTATTAACCATTCCCTTCCTAATAATTCCGCAGCACACTGAGCCGTCGATTGCAAAGTATTATCCACTATGATGCCTAGATCTTTTTCCTGGGTGGTAGCTCCTAATATGGAACCCAACATTGTGTAACTACAGCAAGGGTTATTTTTCCCTATATGCATCACCTTGTACTTATCCACACTAAATTTCATCTGCCATTTGGATGCCCAATCTTCCAGTCTTGCAAGGTCCTCCTGTAATGTATCACAATCCACTTGTGATTTAACTACTCTGAATAATAATAATTTTGTATCATCCGCAAATTTGGTAACCTCACTCATTGTTTTCCTTTCCAGATCATTTATAAATATATTGAAAAGCACCTGTCCAAGTACAGATCCCTGAGGCACTCCACTGTTTACCCTTTTCCACTGAGAAAATTGACCATTTAATCCTACTCTGTTTCCTGTCTTTTAACCAGCTTGTAATCCATGAAAGGACATCACCTCCTATCCCATGACATTTATTTTTTTCTTAGAAACATCTCGTGAGGAACTTTGTCAAATGTCTTCTTAAAATCCAAATATACTATATCTACCGGTTCACCTTTATCCACATGTTTATTAACCCCTTGAAAAAATTAAGCAGATTTATGAGGCAAGACTTCTCTTATGTAAGTCCATGTTGACTTTTTCCCGGCACTGAAGTCAGGCTCACTAGTCTATAGTTTCCGGATTGACCCTTGAGCCCTTTTTAAATATTGGGGTTACATTGGCCAGTCTTCAGGTACAATGGATGATTTTAATGATAGGTTACAAATTTTAACTAATAGATCAGAAATTTCATTTTTTAGTTCCTTCAGAACCCTAGGATGCATACCATCCGGTCCAGGTGATTTACTACTCTTTAGTTTGTCAATCTGGTCTACTACATCTTCCAGGTTCACAGTGATTTGGTTCAGTTCATCTGACTCATCATCCCTGAAAACCATTTCCAGAACTGGAATCTCCCCAACATCCTTATTAGTAAATACAGAAGCAAAGAATTAATTTAGTCTTTCTGCAATGGCCTTATCTTCCCTAAGAGCCCCTTTAACCCCTCGGTCATCTAATGGTCCAACCGACTCCCTCACAGGTTTCTTACTTTGGATATATTTTTTAAAGTTTTCATTATGAGTTTTTGCCTCTACGGCCAATTTCATTTCAAATTCTCTCTTCGCCTGTCTTATGTTTTATTCTTGACAATGCTTATGCTTTTTCCTATTTTCTTCAGATAGATCCTTCTTCCAATTTTTGAAGGATGTTTTTTTGGCTAAAATAGCCTCTTTCACCTCACCTTTTAACCATGCCGATAATCATTTTGCCTTCCTTCCACCTTTCTTAATGTGTGGAATACATATGGACTGCGCCTCTAGGATTGTATTTTTAAACAATGTCCATGCTGGTTGAACACTTTTATCCTTTGCAGCTGCACCTTTCAATTTTTTTCAATTTTCCTAATTTTATCAAAGTTTCCCTTTTGAAAATTTAGTGTTAGAGCTATAGATTTACTTATTGTCTCCCTTCCAGTTATTAGTTAAAATTTTGATCATGTTATGATCACTATTGCCAATTGGCCCCACCACCGTTACCTCTCTCACCAAATTCAGCATTCCACTAAGAATTGAATCTAAAATAGATCCCTCTCTCGTTGGTTCCTGAACCAATTTGCTCCATGAAGCAGTCGTTTATTACATCCAGGAGCTTTGTCTCTAGCATGTCTTGATGTTACATTTACCCAGTCAATATTGGGGTAATTGAAATCTCCCATTATTATTGCACTGCCAAATTGGTTTGCTTCCCTGATTTCTCCTAGCATTTCATCATCTATCTGACCATTTTGTCCAGGTGGATGGTAGTATACTCCTATCACTATACTCTTACCCAACACACATGGGATTTCTACCCATATAGATTCTACTGAGCATTTACTCTCTTGTATGATCTTTATCCTGTTGGACTCTATACCCTCCCGGACATAAAGTGCCACACCCCCACCAAGTTGATCCTCCCTATCATTGTGATATAATTTGTACCCTGATATAGCACCGTCCCATTTGTTATCCTCCTTCCACCAGTTCTCTGTGATGCCAATTATGTCAATCTCAACATTTGCTGCTATACACTCTAACTCTCCCATCTTACTTCTGTTGCCTTTCCAATATCTCTTTTTAGTTTTACTCACCAATCTACTTCCTTTAGCTTATCCCATCCATTTAATGTCACAGCTGAAGGATCTGTCCAATAGATCTGTTGAGATGGGGATGCCCTGAGTGACTGTAGAGAGCAGATGCAGTGGCATAGCGAGGTGGAGCCTAGTGGGGCCCTGGGCAGGGCTTCCCTGCCCAGTGACAGAGGTAGAGGAAGCCATCCTGCGCAGTGGCCCAACTGAAGGGGAGGTCCCAGGAAACAAGACTGAAGCTGATCCAAAGTGGCACAGTAGCAACCGGGAAGCAAAGATCGGTAGACACAAGGATTCGTTTATTTATATGTGGTCTAGGAGTGGTGAAAGTCCGACTGGCCGAGTTTCGCTCATTTGGATGAGCTGCCTCAGGGGCTGTTCTTTTAATGGTTTTGGAATACCTCAACAAATCCTCCTTTGTTACCAGATAGAATGTTGTCTTACATGTATAAGTGTTATGCCAGTCTTTGCTTCCTGGTTCCAACCGAAGGGGAGGAACTGGAGCCAGCATATGTGTGGGTGTGGAGGAGAGGGTGTGAAGTCAGCCTGTGTGTGTGTGTGTGCCTGAAGGGAGGGGGGAGTGGGGTCAGCCTGTGCATGTGTGTGTGTGCCTGAGGGGGGGGGGGAGTGGGGTCAGCCTGTGCGTGTGTGTGTGCCTGAGGGGAGGGGGGAGTGGGGTCAGCCTGTGTGTGTGTGCCTGAGGGGAGGGGGGAGTGGGGTCAGCCTGTGCGTGTGTGTGTGCCTGAGGGGAGGGGGGAGTGGGGTCAGCCTGTGCGTGTGTGTGTGCCTGAGGGGAGGGGGGAGTGGGGTCAGCCTGTGCGTGTGTGTGTGTGCCTGAGGGGAGGGGGGAGTGGGGTCAGCCTGTGCGTGTGTGTGTGCCTGAGGGGAAGGGGGAGGGGGGAGTGGAGTCAGCCCGTGCGTGTGTGTGCCTGAGGGGAGGGGGGAGTGGAGTCAGCCCGTGCGTGTGTTTGTGTGGAGGAGAGGGAGTGGAAACCGTGTGTGCATGTGTCTGTGCCTGAGAGAGAAGGAGCTAGTCAGGTTTTGTGTGTGTGAGCATGAGGATGAACGTGTGTATATGAGTGAGGAGAAAGTTTGTGCACCTCCCTTCCCCTCCCACTATTCCATTACTGTCAGGTTGACCGGAAGTCAAAAGTTTCCAGGCATGGAGAGTCTGATATTTTTTATCCTTATTGATTTTAATTAATCAGGTGGTGTTTGATGTGTGTGCTATTTTCAAATATGAGTTTTTAATTATTGGATGTTCTGTTCATCTGCTGTTTTGAATTAATTCTTTTTATTAGAATGGTTTCACTATTATGATTGATTGTTTTATATTGATTTTATTGTTTGATGGTTTCTGAGGCATGGTGGTGATTTGTTTTCTATTGATGCACCTCATATGAAGTCTCGCTTGTGGTTTCCAGTTCAGTTTGCTTTTTTCTATTTATTCTTTATGGTCTCTTTATTTGGTGAGGGTCTGTCTGTTTTCTGCATGTGTGATTGAGGTTAAGTATTATGCGAATGTGCCATTTCTATGTAGGAATGGATAGAAGCTTGGTTTGTTCTGTCTTCCTAATCGGAGGTATATTGGTGTTTTAGGGCCTGGTGTAATGTTTGCAGGGTCACCTTTTCATAGGTTGTAACTGAGTGCTGGCGGTTAGTGCTGTTTTGGAATGGGAGGTTTATTATATTGTAATTGTAATTTTCCTAGTGTGTAGCCAGATGGAATCAGGACCAGTGGGTTATTATTTGTTTATTTATTAGCTTTTATATGTGCTCTTTTGCCAGCAGATGGGAGACTAAGCTGACGTCCCCCTAGATACACCCCTGCAGTGACCTCAGCATTTCAGTATTTCTCAGTCTCCTAGCAGATGCGGACACTATCCCACACACTAGCACAGTGTTAGGAAATTACAACAAAGAAGAAAAGCTTTTTACCTTAAAGAGGATCAAGCTCCCTCTCCTGCGGTGACACCTAAGGGTCCCTCCCCCAGTCGAGAATTCCTGAGGTGATCCCCGATGTCCCTCAGAGGTGAGCCTTAGTCTGATAGCCGGCCTCCGGCAATGACTTAGCCCTAGAGCGTCTGAAAGTCAATGGGTGCTAATCCGAGCACAGTGGTGAAGGTAAAGCCCTCTCCCCCCGCAGCTGGAGACCATTGCTGCACGCAATGGTAAGCACCGAGACCAGGTAAGCAGGTCTCCGGGGCTCGGATTGCCGTACTGACTCCGCTTCCTCACCTGGCCAGGTAGAAGGGAGCACTGATCGGGTTGAGCAGCCTTGATTGGGCTAGAGGCCCTGGTCTGATGCAGGGGATCCAACCACGTGGAGACCCTCAGGGGCATCTGCGCCATCTTCCTTTCTCGGCCATCGGTACACGCGGGGCAAGCTGGACGGTCAATGCGTCCAACTTGAGCGCCTCTAACATAGACGTGCACAACCGCACACTTATCTACACGCATTGCCGCGCACAAAATTACACGTGCGCACAGTGCTCACGCGCATAACTGCGCTCATGTTACAGCACATTACCTGTGCAACTATATACAGAGGCCATGGCACCGGCGTCCAAGCCCAGAAGGCACTCTTTGCACAGCCTGCCACATCAGAGCCGCACAGCCTGAACTGGAGTCCTGCCTGTGTCGTCATTGCGAAGAAGCCAAGGGGGGACCAAGCCTGGTCCCTCACTGTCTGAGGATGGGTCCGGAGCCATTACATATGATAGCACCCCGGATCTGTGCAACTCCGAGATGGCATCTCCACAAGAGCGCACCTCAGCGGCCCCTATTCAGATTCCCCTTGGGGTTAACATGGACCCAGGGACTACCTCCTGACTAGAATTTTTCCAGGGACTGCAAGCCTTCGTTCAGGCGCAATCATCCCCATCTGCAGCCCGGGTTCAACCCCCTGCCAGAAGCACAGGATCCTCCTGACCCTGTTCTGATGCCTCGAGACATGCCTCGCCTAACCAAGAATTTCCCGGACTGGGACCCGGATACCTCAGATGATGATGGCAGCTCTCTGGAAGAAGGAGAAATCCCTCCAGGCCTGGAACCATACAGAACCATGCTTTGCTTCTTCCACAGGGATGAATTACCGGCCCTCGTTTCCCAGACTCTGAAGACTCTGGGGATCCCAGGCACGGACCCTATGACGGAACCAAAGAAGAACCCCATCTTGTTGTCCCTTCGTAAAGCCTCATGCTATTTCCCAATAATGGAAGCCATTTAGGAACTGATTGACCTGGACTGGGATGCCCTGGAGGCCAGCCTTGTACCCTCTGGAACCAGCGTCTGCGTTTTCCGAAAATGGACGCCATGGCCTCTGCTGTCTCGAAGCGAACAACCATTCCCGTTGAGGGGTTGTATCGGTAGTGGCGGCCAGAAGACAGTTATGGTTGCAGAATTGGTCTGCTGACGCGACCTCTAAAGCGAATCTCACAAGGATGCCCTTTAAAGGATCTCTCTTATTCGGAAGCGAATTGGAGAAGTTAGCCAGCAAGTGGGGCGAATCTCCAGTATCTCGGTTACTGGAAGACAGGGGTAAAAGATCCCAGCACCCCTCCCCCAGAAGAACTAAGGACAGGGGCTCTCAACGCGTTCACCCCTACAGGAACTCGCAGTTCCAGGCACCTCGTCCCTCAGGAAGGTCTCAGCCCTTTCGGAACAGACAAACCAAGAGAGGAACAGGCCCAGGGGCAGGCTCTGGTTGTACTCCCCAATGAGAATGGGACAACCCATCCACAGGAAGAAGAAATAAGGGGTCGACTTTCCCTCTTCTATCAACAATGGGTCGAGATCACTTCGGACAAATGGGGTACTAAACATCATTCGAGAAGGTTACTCTGTGGAGTTCCGCAGCATCCCTCAGGACAAATTTATGTCACCCTGCCAATCCCACACCAAGATACTGGCAGTGGAAGCCACTCTGACAAAAGACTACTCAGTCTGAAGGCAATAACTCCGGTTCCTATGCCCCAACAAACTACGGGGCGCTGTTCCATCTATTTTATCATTCCCAAGAAAGAAGGATCATTCCGACCCTCCTCCCTGGACCTCTCCGAAGCCTACTTTCACATTCCAGTCCATCAAGATCACCAGCGTTTTCTACGCTTTGCAATACTGGGTCACCATTACCAGTTTCGAGTGCTACCCTTCGGCCTAGCAACTGCCCCCAGAGCATTCTCCAAATTTTGGTGGTCTTGGCAGCAACACTGAGGAAAGAAGGGATCTTGGTACACCCTTACTTGGGTGACTGGCTGATCAGGGCAAAATCTTCGTAAGAGAGCCGGTAGGTGACCAGCAGAGTCAAGAACCTACTGCAGGAACTCGACTGGGTCGTGAATAAGGCCAAGAGCAGTCTGCAGCCCTCTGTCTCTAGAGTACCTGGGGGCCTGTTTCGACACCAAACAGAACAAAGTCTTCCTCCCTCCCCTGAGGAGAAGGAAACTGGAACAATTACGACGACTGATATCCAATGCATGCCCCAAGGTATGGGACTACCTTAAAGTCCTCAGGCTCATGGCATCAATCCTGGAGGTCGTTCCGTAGGCAAGGGCCCATATGTGACCACTCCAGTGCTCTTTACTGTCACCCTGGAACCCACTATCCCAGGACTACTCAATTCGTCTCCAACTACCAGCAGAGGTATGTTCTCAGCTTCAGTGGTGGCTACAGGAAGACCACCTAAGCAGAGGAGTAAGCCTATCCCCACCAAACTGGATCGTGCTCACCATGGATGCGAGCCTTCAAGAGTGAGGAGTGCACTGTCAGGATCTGACGGCTCAGGGACAATGGAACAAGGAAGAGGCAGGATGGAACATAAACCGCCTGGAAGCTCGAGCAGTCAGACTAGTGTGCCTGCGATTCAGCTACAGACTCCGAGGCAAAGCGATTCAAGTAATGTCTGTCAACGGTTGCATACATCAACCACCAGAGAGGAACCAGGAGCCAGCAGGTGTCTCTGGAGATAGATCCTCTCATGGCATGGGCGAAGATAAACCTACAAGGGATCTCTGTCTCCCACATCGCAGGAAAAGATAACGTTTCAGTAGACTTCCTCAACAGAGAAAGCCTGGACCCAGGGGAATGGACGCTATTGACCACAGCCTTCCAAATGATAGTAAATCGCTGGGGTCTCCCAGCTATGGACCTACTGGCCACCCCTCATAGTGCCCAAGTCCCCAGGCTTTTCAGCCACAAACGAGAGCCACACTCCCAAGGGATCGATTCTCTTGTTCAGACCTCGCCAGAGGAAGACTTACTGTACGCTTTCCCTCCATGGCCACTACTGGATAAGGTCATCCGCAAGATAGAACACCACAGGGAACTAGTTCTACTAGTGGCCCCGGATTGGCCAAGATGTCCATGGTACGCGGACATGCAAAGACTTCTTGTGGGAAGCCCTCTGTGTCTACCTCCACACAGGGACCTTCTCCAGCAGGGCCCGATTCTTCATGAAGATCCATCTCGATTCTCTCTTATTGTCTGGCCCTTGAGAGGACTCGCCTGAAGAAGCGCAGTTACTCAAAGGCCGTGATTGACACCCTGCTCTGCGCACGCAAGTTCTCAACATCTCTGGCATACATACGGATCTGGAGAATATTCGAAGCCTGGTGCGAGGACCGGGAGACACTCCCGCAGATGGCCAAGATTCCCATGATTCTGGAGTTCTACAGGACGGTGTGAAGAAGGGGTTGTCACTCAACTCCCTCAAGGTCCAAGTAGCAGCCCTCTTCTGCTTCAGAGCCAACGTGAGCGGAATCAGTCTATCAGCTCATCCGGATTTGACCCGTTTCCTAAAAGGGGTTAAGCAACTTCGGCCACCCCTAAAATGGCTGGTGCCCCTATGGAACCTCAATCTGGTATTAGACTTCCTAGCGGGGGCTTCTTTCAGACCAACACATGGTCTGTCTCTACACCTCTTAACATTGAAGTCTGTATTCCTGGTGGCAATATGATCAGCTCGTCGTATCTCCGAACTACAGGCACTATCCTGCCGAGAACTGTTCCTTAGGTTCACTACTGGAACCATACAGCTGCGCACCGTCCCCTCCTTCATACCGAAAGTTTTACTTGAACCAAGCCATCTCTCTACCATCTCCGGATGAACATAAGGACTCGGAAGACTCGTGCCTTCTTTGCCATCTAAATATCGGCAGACTCCTGGTGCGATACCTAGAAAGATAGGAACCAGTGCGCAAAACGGATCGCTTGTTCGTTCTCCACAGCAGGAAGAATCAAGGAGAAGTGGCTTCGTGAGTGACCATAGCTCACTGGATCAAGGAAGTAATCAAGGCGGCTTACGTATAGAGGCAGGAAAGCCCTTACCCCTACAGGCCAAGGCTCATTCTAGGGCCCAGGCAGTATCTTGGGCAGAAACCAAGCTGCTGTCGCCTGCCGAGATCTGTCGGGCGGTGATATGGTCCTCCCTACACACCTTCTCCAGGTTCTACCGCCTGGATGTTCAAGCCTGAGAAGAACCAGCCTTCGCAAGGGCAGAACTAAGTGGGCCAAGGGCAGCCTCCCACCCTGTCCGGGAGTAGCTTTTGTACATCCCACTGGTCCTGAGTCCATCTGGCTACACGCTAGGAAATGGAGAAATTACTTACCTGATAATTTCGTTTTCCTTAGTGTAGACAGATGGACTCAGCATCCCGCCCATGGCTGCCCCAGAGAAGGAGCTGAGGTCACTGCAGGGTATATCTAGACTGACGACAAGCTTTGAAATCTGACTCAGTCTCCCATCTGCTAGTAGAAGAGCACATAACCCCCTGGTCTTGAGTCGCAGTGAAGGAGAGGCCCACTATGACCCCTGGGAAAGGAGGTATCCATAACCTAGTCTGAGGATTTGCCTTCTGAACCCTCTCCACTGGAGGAGCGATGAAACCCCCCCCCCCCCCCCCCCGGAAGATCTTTCCTTCGCAAGTTTCGTAAAGGCCATGGCAGAATCATTGCCTTTCTAACTTTTAACTGAACAAACACTAGGCACAAGATGCCTGAGATTCTGAAATTTATGGGTGCCCCTAAAGAGGTGGTGGCGGTGCCAGTCCATGACATCTTTAAGGAGCTGGGAATCCGCCTTTGGGAACACCCCATCTCTGTGCCACTGGTTAACCGGAAGACAGACGTAGTGTACTTAGTCAAGCCATCCACCGGGTTCGAGCACCATAAGCTCCTCCACCAATTGGTGGTGGTAGAGTCAGCCCTGAAGAAGGCTTGGACAAGTTCCTGGAGCAGAAATCCATATTCAAGTTGACTTAGGGAATAGCCACTGCTCATTACCAGCATTAGTAGCATGGGATCCATTTAATGTTTGGATACTTGCCAGGTACTTGTATCCTGAATTGGCCACTGTTGGAAACAGGATGCTGGGCTTGATGGACCCTCGGTCTGACCCAGTATGGCAGCAACTCATGTTCTTAACTTAACTTATGAAGGCTTGGAACATCAAGAAATGTTTTCTTCATAGAAAGGGTGGTAGTAGCCTGGAATGCCTTCCTGGAAGAGATGGTGGAGACAAAAACGATAGTGAAATTAAAAAAATGTGTGGGATAAGCTCAGAGGATCTATAATGGCAAGAGGATGGAAATGATGTACATTAGGATAACCTGAATAGAATGGCAGTTACAACCCAAAACAGCAGTGGTATGGTTGCATCAGGACTCAAAGCGTGGGGATGCCAACAGTGTGATGACTATGATAGACTTGGCTGTGCTTGGGACAGCGATGAGAGGAGGATTGTGAGATCAGGTGGAAGGCCCAAGAGGGAAATGATGCTGAGTTGCATTTGGGAATTTATATGGATATCTACCCAAAGTGGATGAATCTCCACTGGGCAGATTGGATGGCCTTTTTGGTCATCTGCCTTCATTTACTGTTAGTTTCACATTCCCCTCTGCTTTAGTTTTTCATCTTAGATGCCTCAATAAGCATTTAATCAATGTACTCCTAGTTCTCCAGATGTTTCTCAGCCTTGTCATCTCCTCTCTGTTTCACCTTCTGTTTTTTTGAGGGAGTCGACTTGCAAATATCTTCCACACTGAACCAATTCCTTACTTTGGTCGAGATCATCTGTCTGGACAGTGGCAGAAGTAGTAACGGTGGTGACAGCTTTGGTGATGCAACGTTTCTTGGCCATCCTTTTCCTGTTAACAGGATTTTTTTTGTACCTGTTGAAAGAAATGAGAGATTTACTGAAGTCCTCAGCTGTCCTGCAAGGTGAAGGCAGCTGAGGAAGACTCAGAACCAATGTCAGGAAGTATTTCTTCACGGAGAGGGTGGTGGATGCCTGGAATGCCCTTCCGGAGGAAGTGGTGAAGACCAGAACTGTGAAGGACTTCAAAGGGGCGTGGAATAAACATTGTGGATCCATAAAGTCTAGAGGACGTGAATGAAGAGTGGGTGGCTCGCGGGAATGACGGCTACTACCTGGTGATAATACCCTTATTCAATATACATACACACTGTTAATGCGACTCCAACAATGCTCTATGCTTCAACGGCAAGAGGAAATGTGGAAAAAAGGATTTGCATTCACAAAAAAGCGGGGAGTAGCTTGCTTGTTACGGTGGTTACTACCCCAAACCAAATAAGCCTGATACTTCACTTTCAATGCATATCCAGCATAGCTCTCTGCTTCAACGGCAGGGGGAATGAAGAAAAGTGGATCTATATACAGACAACAACCTACAAGGACTGAATTACATAGTCTGGGTAAACAAATAAGTATGGGTGTAGCTTGCTTATTGCGGCGGTTACTACCCCTAACTAATTAAGCTAGATATTTCACTTAGATGCAGTTCCAACACTGTTCTCTACATTAATGGTGGGGGTGGAAGGGAAATAGAACCAAAAGGTTACTAAGGGCCAAGAGAAACAGATAAGTATGAGAGAAAAAAAAAGTGCGAAACTTGCTGGGCAGAGTGGATGGGCCGTTTGGTCTTCTTCTGCCGTCATTTCTATGTTTCAGTCAAGCTTCCCCTGAAATGTATTTAACTTTTCTTCTGGTCCTGTTTCCTAGCTAGAGCAGTGCAGGTCAGTAAGGGGGAAGTTGCGGGTTTTTAAGCAGCTCCTTATAGGGAGCCCGGGGGCAGTCCTCTCTGGATTTTGGAGAGTTAGGAGGCAGTGAAGGAGCGTAAGCTGACTTGTATTTTTCAGGCCCCGTCAGGGGAATCGTCGCTGGCTGGGATATCCCTCTGGGTATATTTTACAGTTTTCTTGGTAGGAGGCTGCTGAAACCCCGTGCATCACCTGGACTCAGGGATTGGGGATCCCTGTTTTAGGGAAGAGCTAACTCTCTACATCTTGACGAGGACAGAGGAGGTGGTGACCCGGAGCCAGGAGCCTGCGGTGTTACCTTGCTCTTCAAGGGAAGGAGGAAGTGTTTGGCTGCCCCTTGCTACCTGCAGGGATCATCAGGCGGCCGCTGTTCCAGAAGGATCCCGCCCATTGGGGATGCGGGTGCAAGGAAAGAAATCCTAGGGACTTAACCAAACCGTGAGAGGGAACTCTTCTGACGTCTGTGAGGGATCCTCGCCCCTGAGGAGAGCGAGAGAGAGAGACTTGTAAACTCCGTGCCAAGACTGTTTTGTCCATTTTTATCTAGGGTCGGAGGGGAATCCCTGCTGCACAAGAGAAGCAGAGTACCTTTTCCATCCAGGGCCTTCCCCCCCCCTCCACTGCCCAGCGTGGGGGAAAAGCCTGCACAGACTGAGAGAACTGTAACTTGAAAGGCTGAGAACGGAATCATTTACGCCATTTCCAGCTGCTTATCTGCCAATAAACTTTTATTTTGGATACCAGCACAGAATCTAGAGTGGCTTGTTCTGGCTTAGGTAGCCCACAGTGGACCCTACTATTGTGTGGCCCTCATCCAGGGCTACCCAGATCCATAAAACACCCTTAGCACTCGGGGCCCTGAAAGGAAACTTTCCCTCCACTCATGGAAGAACGGACGCCTTGGGGAGGAGAAGAAACCGTGTCCAGCCAGCCAGGGTTCCTGCCCCAAAGAGAGGAGAAACCTAGCCTGTTCCTGGAGGGTGGGGTTAAAGGTTCACCGCTGAGCAGATTTACCCCTCCCTATCTCCTCGAGCAGTGATGATTACCAGACTTGCATTCATTTCTGGGCAGCCATGAAGAAGCTTCCTCAGCTCCGTACAGCAAGGTTGACTGAGGTTTCATTTTGCACTTTTGTCCTGTTATACAGGTCTTCTTCCTGCCCCCTCTGTAAACATGGAGATGAGGCAGGATCCATCACCCACTCAACAGAAAGAAATATAAACGTCACAACAAAATCGATCAAACTCCTAAACAGCAAGAGTTTAGCAAGTGTGATCTCTGCTCTGATTCTCTCCAGGTGCTGCTCTGCTTTCAGCAATGACCCCTCGCTTAGATCAGAACTTGTAAGAGCTCGGCATTTGTTGTGTTTTTCCACAGTAAATAGATGGATATCATCGCCTCAAGGTCGAGGCTGGTGTGGAGAACTAATAGAAATAACAGTGTTAAAGCCAAACTTATAATTATGCTCTTGCTGGAAACTTACCAGTCTGTCTGCACTTTTCCAGCACCTGACGACATTTGTTCTGGATCGGAAAGAAGCGATGATAACGGTAGAGGATGGAATCCGAAAGCTGAAACTGCTGGACGCGAAGGGCAAAGTCTGGACCCAGGACATGATTCTGCAGGTGGATGAAAAGGCGGTCACTCTGGCCGACGTGGAATCGCAGGTGAGTGAATGAATGTGCTGGCATGGCATCTCCGCTTCTCCTGCACACTCAGCCTGCCTCAGACAGTGGGTCAGCGAGGAGCAGGCTGCAGCAGTCACAGGTAGCGGGGATGTCTGGACCCAGGACATGATTCTGCAGGTGGATGAAAAGGCGGTCACTCTGGCCGACGTGGAATCGCAGGTGAGTGAATGAATGTGCTGGCATGGCATCTCCGCTTCTCCTGCACACTCAGCCTGCCTCAGACAGTGGGTCAGCGAGGAGCAGGCTGCAGCAGTCACAGGTAGCGGGGATGTCTGGACCCAGGACATGATTCTGCAGGTGGATGAAAAGGCGGTCACTCTGGCCGACGTGGAATCGCAGGTGAGTGAATGCATCTCTGCTTCTCCTGCACACTCTGCCTGCCACAAACAGTGGGTCAGCGAGGAGCAGGCTGCAGCAGTCACAGGTAGCGGGGATGTCTGGACCCAGGACATGATTCTGCAGGTGGATGAAAAGGCGGTCACTCTGGCCGACGTGGAATCGCAGGTGAGTGAATGCATCTCCGCTTCTCCTGCACACTCAGCCTGCCTCAGACAGTGGGTCAGCGAGGAGCAGGCTGCAGCAGTCACAGGTAGCGGGGATGTGCTATACTGTTTGCTGATGGCAGTCATTTTCTTCTCAAACTTTATTCTACTTTCTAATTACGCATTTGTGCAAAGGAAGAGAATACCAAACAAAGGTGGGCTCAAACCAGTTCCAAACGTCAAGTAGACTGAGAAAAACAAAAGTTTACATTTGCTGTTATAGATGCTGTGAAATCAACCAGTATTACTCGCAACTCAATTTTAACTTTAGATACAGTCAAATGATTCTTTTAAGGTAGCAATGCCGATGGATGACGGATATTATTTCCAACCTTTATTTATTTATTTTATTTATTTATCGAGTTTTATATACCGTCATTCGGTTTCGCCATCATAACTGTTTACAAGGTTCCTTGGTAATGCGTTACGGTCTCGGGCATCCTATATGGTAGCTTGGGAGAGAGATTTGGGCAAGTCAGTCGCATCTGAAGATGGGAACTTGGGTTTTCACAGTTCGCTGTCCGCCCTTTTGACGGAAAACAGCTGTAAGGTGCTAGTGCGATGGTATTTAACGCCAGAAAGGCTAGACAGAGTAACCCCAGGGATTGGCGCCACTTGTTGGAAACGCTGGGTACTTTCTAACATATGTGGTGGGGCTGCTCTGGAAAGAACCTTTACTTCTTATTTGCACCATTTCGGGATTTATAGTACCAAATGCCCCAGAACACTTCTTGCTTAATTTGCCTCCTGATATCCCCACCACAAAATGGTTATTGATTCCTCAGATTATCCTGGCGGCGAGATGCCCAAGTGGCTTTCTTCTGGAAACAGTCGCATCTTCCCAAGATGGAGGATGTGACTTGGCGCCAAGGGCAAAATTCTTCTTTATATAAGTTAAGTGCGATCAAAATCCGGGGTTGCATAGATTTGATAGGATGTGGGAGAAGGTTCCTGTGGGTGTAACCTAATGGGTGTAGCAGGGGTCCTTGTGGGTGCGCACAGCCTGATTCCGCCTTTTGCTAAATGTAAATCATCTTATGGCCTAGCTCTTGATACCTTGTCTGCAATGTTCAGTCCAGGGGGTGGGGGATCATGCAAACATTTTTATTCTCATGTATTCTCCGTGTTCTCTGTACGTACCTGGATCAGTCCAGACCACCTGGGTTTTGCCCCCCCTCTAGCAGATGGAGACAGAAGTTTACTTAGGGATTAGTTTTAAAGGGTCGGGGTGGGTTTAGGGGTTATTTTTGTGTGCCGTTTTTCCCGCTGTCTCCCAAAACAATAAGAGAACCCCCACGAACAATTTTGTGGGGTTTTCTTATCGTTTTGGGGGAGCCCCCCGATTTCTGACAATTTTGAAAATATCATACTATATTTTCAATCGTCCGAAGCCCAATTCACATCCCTACTGTATATAGTTAATTTGGTGTTTGATTGGGGCTTCATTCTGCTCTGACATTGAGTAATAATGCCGGACTGTAGGTGGCACCAGCCTAGATATAGGCGAAGTTTGGTTTGTAAACTTCTGTCTCCATCTGCTAGAGGGGGGCCAAACCCAGGAGTCTGGACTGATCCGTGGTACTACAGGAACAAAAATTATCAAAGGTAAGACCTAATTTTCTTTTCTGTACTATTTCTATTTGCTGACAAAAATTATAATTAAAAAAAAATATATATTTTTTAAGGGCCAGTCAGATGTGGAAAAACCTTTTGCAAGAAAAGCTGCTGGAGAAAGCAGCCCCCTGTGGGAAGCTCCTTTTTTTGAGTAATTAGAAAATTATGATAAGACATTTGTAGAGGAGCAGAAGTTATACAAAAAGATGGGGCTATGATGACTATGGTGGGTTTTCTCTCACCATTTTCTGTCAGGTTTTTCCACCTCAGATTGTTCCTTAGAAAACCATTTGGGGGAGCTGCAACAGAGAGGAGTGGGATACCATTGCCCTACCGGGAGAGACTCTTTTTTGACATCGTTACCCTTGGAACAGCTGCAGGTCTCGGCGGCTGCCCCGACCCGGAAGGAGGTCCCTCGGTCACGTGAGCAGTTCGTGTCTGCTGCTATAAAATCAAGCGGCAGACACTGGAAGTTGGGAGCTGCAACAGAGAGGAGTGGGATACCATTGCCCTACCGGGAGAGACTCTTTTTTGACATCGTTACCCTTGGAACAGCTGCAGGTCTCGGCGGCTGCCCCGACCCGGAAGGAGGTCCCTCGGTCACGTGAGCAGTTCGTGTCTGCTGCTATAAAATCAAGAGGCAGACGGCGCACCGCCGCCGTCGGCGCACGCTGCCTAAGCCGCGCGCTCCGTAAGGGGCGCGCGGCTTGGTCCGGCTTAGGCCGGCGAAGGCGAAGAAGGCGCCAGGAACTTTGCACTAGTGTAGTGGATACCAGTCCTTACATCTTATTCCGACACCTGAGGATTAACAGAACTGTGAGTAGATCCCCGGCTCATTGATAAAGTTTATTTGAAACGATGCCTCACACGAAACGTAAGGGAAAGGTCAGGCAGGAGTCCTCAGTACCTGCCAGACCGAATCCCATACAAGCAATGATTACAGGTTTCTACTCACCGTCGGGAGTTATAACTCCGGAGAGGCCTATTATGGAGGTAGAAAAAGAGCAAATTTCTCCTTCATTGGGCGAAGTGACTCTTAGTCCCGGGGCACCAACAGTACCGATTCCCCCTCGGTCTACCGGCTATGCCACTGAACCAGACTTTTCAGACATACGGAAGTCGATGTTACTGGAAAGTCCTATTGAGGAGGTACAGGGTACAAAGCCGGTGTGTGTGAGTGTGCTCGAAGGAGCAGCGGGTCCATCAGAGGGAGAATATACTGTCGGGGGAAATAAGAATCCCGACGGGAGAACAAAAATTGCTGGAGAACTTAATTCCTCTCCCGATAATGGGAACTTTGACAGACAAGGAACTATTGTTCAAAATGTTCTTTCCTCAACCCCTACTTATGTAGTGTCTCCTCCCAAACAGGTTTCCCTAGAAATGCTATGGCAAGCAATAACGGCTTTACAGACTAATATTACAAATTTAAATGTAAATATTAAGGAGATGCAAAATGTGATATTAAATATAAATCCATTGGTTACTAGTAACAGCTCAACATTAGTAAGAGTAGAAGAAGAATTAAATTTGGTAAAAAATGTGCAGGCTAGTATCATCAAAGGTGAAAACATCATAGCTAAAAAAGTGGAGTCTTTGGAAAATGAAGTTCGATATTTAAACCTTAGGATAATTAATTTTCCTAAGTGTAAATTAATTTCAGTAAGAGAACAATTAAAAAATTATTTTTTGAATATCCTCTCATTATCATCTGAAGAGTTACCTTCTATAGCTAAAGCTTATTTTATTGCACAGAATAGCCAAAATGGAAATGTAAATCAAGATCAGCAGGAGTTAACTTTAAATGTCACAGAATTAATTGAGACATCTCTTAGTGCCCAAGTGGAGAATAGGGGTACCCTCGTGGTAAAAATTTTTCGGTCCGAGGACAGAGATAAAATTCTTAAGGTCTATATGTCAAATAGGACCTCGCTCTACTTGGGCCAGAGAATCTGGATTTATCCAGACATAGCAAGGGACACCCAAGTCAGGCGGAAAAAATTTATTATCTTAGCAAACATAGCTAAAACTTATGGGATACGAACTGTAATAAGATTCCCCTGTAAATGTCTGATGTGGGTGAGGGGGAAAAAATATATATACTATGAACCTTCTGATTTGGAAAAATTCTTAGAAGGCCAAAGGGCCTGAGGTGATGAGGAAAGTAATGTTAGCCAGCAATAACTGTTTGGTTTGGTAAATTGGCCTGACTAGTTTCTGTTATTATATGATTGTATTAATTTTTTTTTTCCTTAGAATTATGCTCATTAGCAGCTCCCCCATATTGTTTGGTAAACGGGAAGGGGAGATTTGTTTTATGTAATGCTAATTTGAACTGTTGGGAAGTAATTAGAACTATGTTAATCCCCTTTCCTTGAAAATAATTTCATTGTATGGAATTATAATAGATGTTTTGATTTTTGTTTTGTGAATTAAAATCAGAAATAAAGAATTACAAAAAAAAAAAAAAAAAAAAAAAAAACCATTTGAACGTATTTAAAATTAAAATTGAGCTTTGACTAATACTGGTTCTCTTCTGCATTTGTTTATATTTTTACCCGTATTTTTGTTGGCAGTGTCAGAAGTTACTAATAATGTGCTCAGATAGGAAACAAAATATCATTAAGAAAGAATAAATTCTCCTTAATTAAAAAGGAGACATCCATCTGCAGAGTGTACAAGTCGGCCAAACAAGGAGGGCGTGAACCGGTCCGTTAGACGCCACAAATCTATAAAACATTCGGGTGCCGTTAGCACTTCCTGTACAGATTTTCTAAGCACCTGGTCCCAAAGAGGTCTGCAGACTAAACCAGGACAGTGCGGTAAATAAACGTGCGGTGAGGAAACCCAGGATCCAAGCCCTGAGAGCTGGCGACTTTCCTTCTGCCCTAGATTCACGCGCTGGAATAGCAAATCTGATATCCTGCGCCGGCGTTACCGGTCTCGCGCCGCGCCATGTGGCTGCTCTAAGGGTGCGCGCAGCGAGGCCCATATTCCTCGCTGGAATAGCAAATCTGATATCCTGCGCCAGTGTTACCGGTCTCGCGCCGCGCCATGTGGCTGCTCTAAGGGTGCGCACAGCGAGGTCCATATTCCTCGCTGGAATAGCAAATCCGATATCCTGCGCCGGCGTTACCGGTCTCGCGCCGCGCCATGTGGCTGCTCTAAGGGTGCGCGCAGCGAGGCCCATATTCCTCGCTGGAATAGCAAATCCGATATCCTGCGCCAGTGTTACCGGTCTCGCGCCGCGCCATGTGGCTGCTCTAAGGGTGCGCACAGCGAGGTCCATATTCCTCGCTGGAATAGCAAATCCGATATCCTGCGCCAGCGTTACCGGTCTCGCGCCGCGCCATGTGGCTGCTCTAAGGGTGCGCGCAGCGAGGCCCATATTCCTCGCTGGAATAGCAAATCTGATATCCTGCGCCAGCGTTACCGGTCTCGCGCCGCGCCATGTGGCTGCTCTAAGGGTGCGCGCAGCGAGGCCCATATTCCTCGCTGGAATAGCAAATCTGATATCCTGCGCCGGCGTTACCGGTCTCGCGCCGCGCCATGTGGCTGCTCTAAGGGTACGCGCAGCGAGGCCCATATTCCTCGCTGGAATAGCAAATCTGATATCCTGCGCCGGCGTTACCGGTCTCGCGCCGCGCCATGTGGCTGCTCTAAGGGTACGCGCAGCGATTCCTCGCTGGAATAGCAAATCTGATATCCTGCGCCGGCGTTACCGGTCTCGCGCCGCGCCATGTGGCTGCTCTAAGGGTGCGCGCAGCGAGGCCCATATTCCTCGCTGGAATAGCAAATCTGATATCCTGCGCCGGCGTTACCGGTCTCGCGCCGCGCCATGTGGCTGCTCTAAGGGTACGCGCAGCGAGGCCCATATTCCTCGCTGGAATAGCAAATCTGATATCCTGCGCCGGCGTTACCGGTCTCGCGCCGCGCCATGTGGCTGCTCTAAGGGTACGCGCAGCGAGGCCCATATTCCTCGCTGGAATAGCAAATCTGATATCCTGCGCCGGCGTTACCGGTCTCGCGCCGCGCCATGTGGCTGCTCTAAGGGTACGCGCAGCGAGGCCCATATTCCTCGCTGGAATAGCAAATCTGATATCCTGCGCCGGCGTTACCGGTCTCGCGCCGCGCCATGTGGCTGCTCTAAGGGTACGCGCAGCGAGGCCCATATTCCTCGCTGGAATAGCAAATCTGATATCCTGCGCCGGCGTTACCGGTCTCGCGCCGTGCCATGTGGCTGCTCTAAGGGTGCGCGCAGCGAGGCCCATATTCCTCGCTGGAATAGCAAATCTGATATCCTGCGCCGGCGTTACCGGTCTCGCGCCGCGCCATGTGGCTGCTCTAAGGGTGCGCGCAGCGAGGCCCATATTCCAAGCCGTTGAACGCCTAAATGGCAGATGTTGACTTATCCCCCTTGCTTATCCATGGGGACCTTCGTTTTCGATATTTAATTTCCCGTGTCTTTTATATTGAACAAAAATGGGAGAGATTTGCTGACAAATTGTCAGGAAAGTAAAAGCTGAAAGTGAAGGTAAGAAATGGGTGGGCCGGGGGCTTTCTGGGTGGGGACGACTGTTGTGCCTTTTATTGCTTTTACCTTTATGGATCTGCCCCAAACTTATGGAGAGCAGGGGTAATAACTCTAGGCTGCTCCCGTGTGGCCGGACATAGAGTGGAGCTGCAGGATTTCTCACTTCTCCCACACCCCCCAAAACCAATTCGTTTCTATATTTAGTTAGATTATTTGACTCCCCAGTATTCTGTAAAATCGACAAACATTGGCGCATTAGCTGCGCCCCTCCTCCTGCAGCCTGGACCCGGCCACCAGGAGGCCACCTAGAGCTGAAGTTCAGAGATCGAGGCGCCGGGATGAGCAGGTCCCAGAGGCAGGTCAGCTCTCTTGCTCTCGCTCGCTCTCTTGCTCTCGCTTGCTCTCGCTCGCTCTCTCGGTCTCTTGCTCGCTCTCTCGCTCTCTCTCTTGCTCGTGCTCGCTCTCTCTCTTGATGTCGCTCGCTCTCTGTTGCTCTCGCTCGCTCTCTGTTGCTCTCGCTCGCTCTCGGTTTCGCTCGCTCTCTCGGTTGCTCTCGCTCGCTCTCTCGCACAGTCTCGCTCTCTTGCTCGCGCTCTCGGTCTGTCTCGGTCTCGCGCGCTCTCGGTCTGTCTCTCTCTCTGTTTGTCAGTGGTGTTTAGATGCTCAGCGTGATTTTGATTCCTCCAGCTTTTGTCCATGTTGGGACATCCCCTCGGCCTGTGCTGTCTCTGGAGGGGACCGGGGTGGGGGGCCAGGCATCCCTTGTTCCCGAGGGCGGGGCTGCAGGCTCACTCTCTGCATTTCAAGCTCGGGTTTGGGGGGGCTGGAGGGTAAGTAAGAGGACCACAAGGCTGCTAACTATTTTTCTTTTTCCTTTTATAATTCTGCAGCTCCATTTAATTGACTTAATTCCTGGTGAAGGCTAAAATGATGTGGCCCCACGAGGCTGGATAACTCTAAACTGAACAGTGATGATGAAAGGAGATGCGATTAGGTTTAAATGTATTCGGCTGCAGGTAGCCAGGATATCAGCTTTAAGCAGGCAAAGAAGAAACCCAGTTCAGTGGGGCTGCGGGATTAGAAAGGGATTCTCAGTGAGACGTTCATCCCGCTGAATGTTCGGGGGCGTTATCCAGCTCGCCGGCTTAATTTCAAATCTGCAATCACACGGATTGTTTGTTTTTAACTTTTTATTAAGCTTTGCTTGGAAATACATGGATGAAGGATATATAATATAAAGCAAATCATTATCAGAAACAATAACCTATCCTTATCCATTCATACAAATCTCGACAATGAGGAGGGAGGAGCCGGAAAACTGAGGAGAAAATTGCAGAGAAGAAAAGAAAGTAGCAGACACGGTCATGGAGCTGAAGCCCTCACGTCTCTAGCTTAGCGCTGGGGAAGAGGTTAATGGCCTCACCCTTAATTGCTCAGGAAACAATCGTTGATAAAACATTTAGAAGGATATCTGAGGGAAAAGGAAGAAGCTACTGAAAGAGCCTGTGGTCTGTATGTGAGGAAAGTCCTCCGTGCATAGCGCGTTCTGGGTCAGGAAACGCAGGAACCCATTGACCATAGAATAACGAGAGAAGATTCCTGGAATATTTACGCACAACAATACTCGCGTCCTGCGATGAAGCAAAAGAAACCATTCAGGGAATTTCAGGTGAGGAAAGCCAGGCTGACACTGACTATTAGAATATCCAGGGGAAATCGAAGAAAAGGAAAGCAGTTTTTCTAATAGAAAGCAAATGTTCAGCTTGACATGTTATTACCTGCAGGAAATATCAGGAATTTCCCCTATGATCTTGGGGAAATTCAGAAAACATAGATTCAAATGCCTGGTGTTACTTTCTAATCGTCGGTCCTTCAATGAAATAGACTGGGAAGCTTGCATGTCCTTTTTTTAAAATTAGAAATGTATATAATTATTTAGATACAGTATATAGCAGACATCAATAATGTTCAAAAGTACTGCTAATAAAGTTCTAGATGTCTATCCCTATACATCATTCATAAGTGCTAGGTAAATAGAGAAATTGCGGATAAATTACTTATGAAGCAGTATTATTATGAAGAGTGGTCGAAGACATGGCAGCTGACATTCAATGCCAAGAAGTGCAAAGTCATGCATATGGGGAATGGAAATCCGAATGAACTGTATTCGATGGGGGGAGAAAGGCTGATGTGCACGGAGCAGGAGAGAGACCTTGGGGTGATGGTGTCTAATGATCTGAAGTCAGCGAAACAATGTGACAAGGCGATAGCTAAAGCCAGAAGAATGCTGGGCTGCATAGAGAGAGGAATATCGAGTAAGAAAAGGGAAGTGATTATCCCCTTGTACAGGTCCTTGGTGAGACCTCACCTGGAGTATTGTGTTCAGTTCTGGAGACCGTATCTCCGAAGAGACAGAGACAAGATGGAGGCGGTCCAGAGAAGGGTGACCAAAAAGGTGGAAGGTCTTCATCAAATGACTTATGAGGAGAGATTGAAGAATCTAAATATGTACACCCTGGAGGAAAGGAGGAGCAGAGGTGATATGATACAGACTTTCAGATACTTGAAAGGTTTTAATGATCCAAAGACAACGACAAACCTTTTCCATAGGAAAAAAATCAGCAGAACCAGGGGTCACGATTTGAAGCTCCAGGGAGGAAGATTCAGAACCAATGTCAGGAAGTATTTCTTCACGGAGAGGGTGGTGGATGCCTGGAATGCCCTTCCGGAGAAAGTGGTGAAGACCAGAACTGTGAAGGACTTCAAAGGGGCGTGGGATAAACACTGTGGATCCATAAAATCAAGAGGCCGTCAATAAAGAGTGGGTGGCTAGCCAGAATGACGGCTACTGCCTGGAGACAATACCCTTATTCAATAAACATACACATGGTTACTGTGACTCCAACATCGCTCTAAGCTACAACAGCAAGAGGAAATGTGGAAAAAAGGATTTGCACTCACAAAGTGGGGAGTAGCTGGCTTGTTACGGCGGTTACTACCCCAAACCAAATAAGCCTGATACTTCACTTTCAATGCATATCCAGCATAGCTCTCTGCTTCAACGGCAGGGGAGAAGAAAAACTGATACTTCACGCATATCCAGCATAGCTCCCTGCTTCAACGGCAGGGGAGAAGAAAACCTGATACTTCACGCATATCCAGCATAGCTCTCTGCTTCAACGGCAGGGGAGAAGAAAAACTGATACTTCACGCATATCCAGCATAGCTCTCTGCTTCAACGGCAGGGGAGAAGAAAAACTGATACTTCACGCATATCCAGCATAGCTCTCTGCTTCAACAGCAGGGGAGAAGAAAAAAGGATTCGCACTCACAAAGCGGGGAGTAGCTGGCTTGTTACGGCGGTTACTACCCCAAACCAAATAAGCCTGATACTTCACTTTCAATGCATATCCTGCTTCAACGGCAGGGGAGAAGAAAAACTGATACTTCACGCATATCCAGCATAGCTCTCTGCTTCAACGGCAGGGGAGAAGAAAACTGATACTACAAGCATATCCAGCATAGCTCCCTGCTTCAACAGCAGGGGAGAAGAAAAACAACCAATAAGGGCTGAACAACACAGTCTGGGTAAAACAAATAAGCATGGGTGTAGCTTGCTTATTGCGGCGGTTACTTCCCCTACTACCCATAACTAATCAAGCTTGATATTTCACTTGGTTGCAGCTCCATCACTGCTCTCTACATTAATGGTGGGGGTGGAAGGGAAATAGAACCAAAGA
This sequence comes from Rhinatrema bivittatum, assembly GCF_901001135.1. NCBI lineage: Eukaryota > Metazoa > Chordata > Amphibia > Gymnophiona > Rhinatrematidae > Rhinatrema > Rhinatrema bivittatum. The sequence goes on along the minus strand of NC_042618.1, from coordinate 483,375,198 downwards.
GCTAAGAGAAACAGATAAGTATGAGAAAAAAATGTGAAGCTTGCTGGGCAGACTGGATGGGCCGTTTGGTCTTCTTCTGCCGTCATTTCTATGTTTCTATGTTTCTATGTATTAGAGCAACATTAACTTGTTGTCTGACTCCATCTTCTTAACATTTTTTAAACCCAGATCTATAGGATCTCTAAGAATGGGAGTCCAGGTACAGCCGCAGCTGTTCAGGTTGGTTAAAGACATATCTAGAGTCTTGATACAAGATCAGACGGCGACATGGAAATCTAAGTACAAACTTTGCCCCTCTCTCCAACACCTCAGGCCTCGTAGAAATAAACTTGCTCCGTCTGAGTTGTGTGGAGCGGGCTCTATCCGGGAATATTCTGAGATTTTGGCCGTAGAAATTTTTATTTTGATGTCGAATGCAGCCTTAACACCGAGTCTCTTTCTGTTAGAAAGGAGAATTGCACTCTTAAAGTAGCCCTTGACTGTATATTAGTTTCAAATGATTTTTCCAATAGATCAGTTAAGTTCAAGTTCACATCAGATTGATCTCCCAATCGCTGATTTACTTCTCCCCCTTGTATTTGGGGTAAGTAATAAATTCTAGAGTTAGCCGGGATTGCTGATTCTGAATATTTTAATATATTTATTAGATAACTTCTAAATAAGTCATTGGGGGAAATCAAATGAATTTTAGGACAATTTAACACCCTGAGATTTGGTTTCCTAATTTGATTTTCCGGTAACTCTACTTTGTCCATACAAATCTTTTCTGATCTAATCAAGTTAGTTTGAATTTTTTCTATTTCCACAATCTTCCCTTCTGCTGTGTTACCTGTAATGTCGTCTTCTGTTTTTGAGACTTTACTTGTGAGGGAAACTGTGCATCATCCTTATCCCCCATCTGTTTCAGTTTAGAAGAGAGAGTGAGAGAGAGGCACTTAGGGAGTTCCTGAACCAGCTATCAACTCCCATAGTGAATCCAGAGTCACAATCGCGGGACAAGTAGGGACTACAAAAAGCCCATTACTAGATGACAAATGTCCGCAGGCCAGATCCAAGGAAGGCACCTGCACAGTCACATCCACCCCAGCCGGGATAGGGGCCTGAGCAGATACAAGAAACTCATCCCAGTGGTGGCAAAGCTGTCTCTGGTGTCTCACCGGCCCCCTCCAACGCAGTCGCACAAGCCATGTCACTGCTAAGTGCTGCGAGGCTGGCGGATGGAAATAAATCCTGCGCCGGGGAAGTCACTGGTCGAGCAGACTCAAGGACGCCTCTGCTGCAGACGTCTACCATGATCTACTCTACAGGCAACGTCAAGCTCCCCAGCTCCTTGAAGATTAGTCAGGAGGCGGTGTATGACGTGATCAGAAGCCGGGAGGAAGGGCAGGGGATTTTAGGAGGCTAAACTCTCACCCTACCCTTTCTTTTAGAAGACATTTTTGAAGAAGAAAAAGCAACAAGGAAATTGGGGTAAGGCAGAGCAGCCGACCACTGCCTCTAGCATGCAGCCACCTTGGCTCCGCACACAGATTACTAGGAAAAAGGATTGTGTGTACGGCCATCATTAGAGGATCTACAGTATAACCATGACTAAGGCCTTTCCTGTCACACACAGGCCCAAAGGTGCTGTCCTCATGGGATGTAAATCTGGTTTTGAACGCAAGATGTTAGGAACTACGAATGAGTTTTTCTCTTTATGGATCAGCCTCCAAGTTATCAATTTCTCATTGGATAAATGTTATCTTTTAGAAGTCTAAAAAAATTAAATGTCTGTTCCTTCTTCTAAGTGCCAAACTACAAGATTGCCAGCTACATCAGTTACAGAAAAACAAAAGCGTTTGTGGAAGAGTTTATTTATTTATGCTTTTTATATACCGTCTTTCCAGCGAATGACGACAAATTGCATATAAGTACAGTGTAATATCACAAGATTTACGCATTCATTAAAGAAGAATAACAGTTATTATATGTTCAATAACATTAGTTAGAGAATGCAAGACAATTCATTAGGTAAGAGGTTCTGATATATTAGAGTATAAATCTATAACCAGGGTAAAGATAAAAGATTTTTGTTACTTCGTAGGCGTTTTTGAAAAGCCAGATCTTCCGTTCTTGTTTGAATTTCTGTTTTTCTGTTAAAATTCTTAAAGGACCAGGTAGTTTGTTCCAGAGTTTTGGTCCTGCAAAAGAGAATAGACGATCTCTTATGTGAGAGAGGTGAATGTTTTGATTGGAGGGAAGTCTTTTTTGATCTTAGATTTCATGGTGGATTGTATTGAATAGAAATTCCAGGAGGAGGTGGATCAATATTATTGATGATGTAGATGAGTGATAATACTTTGTATTGTATTCTCTAAGTTATCGGAAGCCAGTGAAGATCAATTAATGAGGGAGTAATGTGATTGAATTTTCTTTTTCCAATGAGGAGTCTGGCAGTTGCATTTTGGAGTAGTTGTAGAGGTTTAGAGATATTTGCAGGGGGGTCAAGTTTCAAAGCTGCAACTTGGAGGCCCATCCATAATTTAACTCCGGGCTTCCCAAACCTCTCTTGGGGGGCCATTTACTAAGCGTTTTCCCCATAGACACAAAATGGGAGGAAGCCTTTAGTAAACCTGAGACTTCAGGATCTCCATACTGAATATGAATGAGAAATCTGCAGATTTGAAATAGTAATAAATAGGGATGTGATCTTGCGCAGGCTTGTTTGAGCTGTGATCCACTCGGCTCTCTAAGGTACTAAGCAAGGCTTAATTTGTAGGTAGAAAGCAAGTGGCAGTGTGGAGCGAGGTGCAGGGAGTGGGGCCTGGATCGAGTGTGATCTCTCTGTCTTGCTGTCACAGGAGATATGGGGGTATTTACGTGATATTGCAGACACAAGCAGCGTTCAGTGCATCCCAGTGCAGCGTGCTTGCATAACACGTATGTGCCGGGGGCCGCGGCATTGATTTAAGGACACTATATAAATAAACCACGCTTGGATATTTGAAATATTTTCTGCCTCTTTCATGTGAATCACCTTCGGCTATATTATCAGATTGTTGCCGTAGGGACTTTGATGATGCGACATTGCTCATGGCAGTTCACCACCACAGGAAAGCTTTGCTATTACCAAGAAAACTATTTTATTGAGCTGGAGGAGTAATAAATTACACCATCTGTCAATTATGGGAAAATATCCAAGTAAATTTGGTGATGTAAATAGGGAAAAGGTATTCTTGGAAATTTGGAAGAGTTAAATCTGTTCCTTACCACATAAAGCAGAGAGGGGCATGTTCATAAGAACATAAGAAATTGCCATGCTGGGTCAGACCAAGGGTCCATCAAGCCCAGCATCCTGTTTCCAACAGTGGCCAATCCAGGCCATAAGAACCTGGCAAGTACCCAAAAACTAAGTCTATTCCATGTAACCATTGCTAATGGCAGTGGCTATTCTCTAAGTCAACTTAATAGCAGGTAATGGACTTCTCCTCCAAGAACTTATCCAATCCTTTTTTAAACACAGCTATACTAACTGCACTAACCACATCCTCTGGCAACAAATCCGAAAGTGTAAATAAGCAATTCACATCTACTTGTTCATCACCGGAACTGGTATCTCCCCATCTTCAGTGACGTCTAAAGCAGGAAATGGCGCATTTAAGCTGTAAAGCAGGGAGGGGCGCGATTGGTGACTTATAAAGCAGGGAGGGGGGTGTTTGATGACTTATAAAGCAGGGAGGGGCGCAATTGGTGACTTATAAAGCAGGGAGGGGGGTGTTTGATGACTTATAAAGCAGGGAGGGATGCGATTGGTGACTTATAAAGCAGGGAGGGATGCGATTGGTGACTTATAAAGCAGGGAGGGGGGTGTTTGGTGACTTATAAAGCAGGGAGGGATGCGATTGGTGACTTATAAAGCAGGGAGGGGGGTGTTTGGTGACTTATAAAGCAGGGAGGGATGCGATTGGTGACTTATAAAGCAGGGAGGGGGGTGTTTGGTGACTTATAAAGCAGGGAGGGATGCGATTGGTGACTTATAAAGCAGGGAGGGGGGTGTTTGGTGACTTATAAAGCAGGGAGGGATGCGATTGGTGACTTATAAAGCAGGGAGGGATGCGATTGGTGACTTACACTGCTCATCCAGGTTTCTGCTTGGGACACCAGCAGTTTAGATTCTGGATAATGTAAGTGTTAATGGATAAGTTTATAGCATGGGTGGGGTGAGGTGATATCAGAGCTAAATGTTAGCTGGCTGACTTATAAGACTGCACTAGAAAACCCATTTCTTATGTCTCTGTATTCTGTATTGGAAAAAGTTGCTTGTGTTATGCAGATGTGTAGCACAAGTGCCTGCACATCTGGACGTGTGTTTTTCATGGTTTCAATAAAAAGGATCGGCAGACTGGATGGGCCATAAGGTCTTTTTCTGCCTTCATGTTTCTATGTAAGATTTGCACAGGTCCCTGGAGGAAAAGTCCATAGCACCTTATTAACCAGGAAGGCTAAAGCAAGCCATGGCTATTCCTGGCAGTGCTACTTTTGTCAGAGAGAGGATGCTGGGCTGGATGGACCTCGGTCTCACTCTGCAGGGCACTTCTGATGATGTTAGTGACAATTGCATTAACTGGCAGTGTGCGCCCTCCTTCCCAGATCCCAGGTGTAATTACTGAATGTGGCGGCTGCCGCATAAGTCAACATGTTCAGCTACGCAAATGGGTCTTTTATTGCAATTTTATTTTCCAGTCCGCACGGGCGGTTCTGTGAGAGTCCTGAGCCCTGGGGGTGTGCGGTGGGGGTTGGGCGTCTGTGAGACCGATGGTCAGAGGCAGCTCCTTCGGGTGCTGAAAGTGCTCTGTGTCCCCGCAGAACGAGCTGGAGACCTTCCTGCTGATCACCGTTCAGCACTGCCAGGCTGTGATGGGGGCCTGCAGTTACAACTCCATCCTGGCACTGGTGTGTAAGGAGCCCAGTCAGAGCAAACCCGACCTGCACCTTTTCCAGTGCGACGAGGTGAAGGTAAGCGCGACCAGCGGCCTCGCCCGTCCTGCATGAACCCACACATCTGTCAGTGGCCTGCATCGTGGGGGAGAGAATAGGGACCACCTTTCCATGAAAGGCACTGCACCCGTGCCGCTGAATGCGCCCGATCTTTCGTAGTTAGCTAGCTCCTCTCCAGAACGTCTCTGGGCTGCCCCCGCAGTGCTCCTCACCTCTTAGTTCCCCGGCTGAATACATGTGAAAAGGGAGCTGGGATCCTGGGACTTCCTGGCATTTGCTCTCAGCACCACCTCCGAGGCTGCTCATGCACTCACCACCCTCTCTTTCATTGCCCCTGGGTACAACCCCTATTTTATTTTCATAGCCACGACCTGTCCATTAAGAAATGCTCGTCTTGCGCATTCATCAGTAATAGTTTCTCCACACCCCGTCACTTCTCTAGGATATTTTTATTTATTTATTAAAATTTCTTTACCGCCAATGGCTCAAGGCGTGAATCCAAGCTCATGGAGAATAAGCCAAGCAGAATAATTAGGATTTAAATATATTAAAACCGCAGAAACAGCAGAGTTCCAGATTTCTGGAGCTGATACAGAGAACGCACGTTCTCGCGGCTCAACAACTCTGGCACGTTCCATACCTCAGCCCGTAGGATTTATGGTGCAGGCTTTATACTGCTTTGGTAGCCTGTCTGTATGCTCTTCAGTGCATGGTCTGCGGCTGGGAGTGTTGCAGAAGCAGGAGGGGTCCTGGGCTGCCATGGAGAATGCATGTTCCATGTCTCAGCCCGTAGGATTTATGGTGCAGGCTCTTTACTGCTTTGGTAGCCTGTCTGTATGCTCTTCAGTGCATGGTCTGCGGCTGGGAGTGTTGCAGAAGCAGGAGGGGTCCTGGGCTGCCATGGAGAATGCATGTTCCATGTCTCAGCCCGTAGGATTTATGGTGTAGGCTCTTTACTGCTTTGGTAGCCTGTCTGTATGCTCTTCAGTGCATGGTCTGCGGCTGGGAGTGCTGCAGAAGCAGGAGGGGTCCTGGGCTGCCATGGAGAATGCATCCATACCTCAGCCCGTAGGATTTATGGTGCAGGCTCTTTACTGCTCTGGTAGCCTGTCTGTATGCTCTTCAGTGCATGGTCTGCGGCTGGGAGTGCTGCAGAAGCAGGAGGGGTCCTGGGCTGCCATGGAGAATGCACGTTCCATGTCTCAGCCCGTAGGATTTATGGTGCAGGCTCTTTACTGCTTTGGTAGCCTGTCTGTATGCTCTTCAGTGCATGGTCTGCGGCTGGGAGTGCTGCAGAAGCAGGAGGGGTCTGGGCTGCCATGGAGAATGCATGTTCCATGTCTCAGCCCGTAGGATTTATGGTGCAGGCTCTTTACTGCTTTGGTAGCCTGTCTGTATGCTCTTCAGTGCATGGTCTGCGGCTGGGAGTGCTGCAGAAGCAGGAGGGGTCCTTGGGCTGCCATGGAGAATGCATGTTCCATGTCTCAGCCCGTAGGATTTATGGTGCAGGCTCTTTACTGCTTTGGTAGCCTGTCTGTATGCTCTTCAGTGCATGGTCTGCGGCTGGGAGTGCTGCAGAAGCAGGAGGGGTCCTGGGCTGCCATGGAGAATGCACGTTCCATGTCTCAGCCCGTAGGATTTATGGTGCAGGCTCTTTACTGCTTTGGTAGCCTGTCTGTATGCTCTTCAGTGCATGGTCTGCGGCTGGGAGTGCTGCAGAAGCAGGAGGGGTCCTGGGCTGCCATGGAGAATGCATGTTCCATGCCTCAGCCCGTAGGATTTATGGTGCAGGCTCTTTACTGCTTTGGTAGCCTGTCTGTATGCTCTTCAGTGCATGGTCTGCGGCTGGGAGTGCTGCAGAAGGAGGAGGGGTCCTGGGCTGCCATGGAGAATGCATGTTCCATGTCTCAGCCCGTAGGATTTATGGTGCAGGCTCTTTACTGCTTTGGTAGCCTGTCTGTATGCTCTTCAGTGCATGGTCTGCGGCTGGGAGTGCTGCAGAAGCAGGAGGGGTCCTGGGCTGCCATGGAGAATGCATTCCATGTCTCAGCCCGTAGGATTTATGGTGCAGGCTCTTTACTGCTTTGGTAGCCTGTCTGTATGCTCTTCAGTGCATGGTCTGCGGCTGGGAGTGCTGCAGAAGCAGGAGGGGTCCTGGGCTGCCATGGAGAATGCATCCATACCTCAGCCCGTAGGATTTATGGTGCAGGCTCTTTACTGCTTTGGTAGCCTGTCTGTATGCTCTTCAGTGCATGGTCTGCGGCTGGGAGTGCTGCAGAAGCAGGAGGGGTCCTGGGCTGCCATGGAGAATGCATGTTCCATGTCTCAGCCCGTAGGATTTATGGTGCAGGCTCTTTACTGCTTTGGTAGCCTGTCTGTATGCTCTTCAGTGCATGGTCTGCGGCTGGGAGTGCTGCAGAAGCAGGAGGGGTCCTGGGCTGCCATGGAGAATGCATGTTCCATGTCTCAGCCCGTAGGATTTATGGTGCAGGCTCTTTACTGCTTTGGTAGCCTGTCTGTATGCTCTTCAGTGCATGGTCTGCGGCTGGGAGTGCTGCAGAAGCAGGAGGGGTCCTGGGCTGCCATGGAGAATGCACGTTCCATGTCTCAGCCCGTAGGATTATGGTGCAGGCTCTTTACTGCTTTGGTAGCCTGTCTGTATGCTCTTCAGTGCATGGTCTGCGGCTGGGAGTGCTGCAGAAGCAGGAGGGGTCCTGGGCTGCCATGGAGAATGCATGTTCCATGTCTCAGCCCGTAGGATTTATGGTGCAGGCTCTTTACTGCTTTGGTAGCCTGTCTGTATGCTCTTCAGTGCATGGTCTGCGGCTGGGAGTGCTGCAGAAGCAGGAGGGGTCCTGGGCTGCCATGGAGAATGCATGTTCCATGTCTCAGCCCGTAGGATTTATGGTGCAGGCTCTTTACTGCTTTGGTAGCCTGTCTGTATGCTCTTCAGTGCATGGTCTGCGGCTGGGAGTGCTGCAGAAGCAGGAGGGGTCCTGGGCTGCCATGGAGAATGCATGTTCCATGTCTCAGCCCGTAGGATTTATGGTGCAGGCTCTTTACTGCTTTGGTAGCCTGTCTGTATGCTCTTCAGTGCATGGTCTGCGGCTGGGAGTGCTTGCAGAAGCAGGAGGGGTCCTGGGCTGCCATGGAGAATGCATGTTCCATGTCTCAGCCCGTAGGATTTATGGTGCAGGCTCTTTACTGCTTTGGTAGCCTGTCTGTATGCTCTTCAGTGCATGGTCTGCGGCTGGGAGTGCTGCAGAAGCAGGAGGGGTCCTGGGCTGCCATGGAGAATGCATGTTCCATGTCTCAGCCCGTAGGATTTATGGTGCAGGCTCTTTACTGCTTTGGTAGCCTGTCTGTATGCTCTTCAGTGCATGGTCTGCGGCTGGGAGTGCTGCAGAAGCAGGAGGGGTCCTGGGCTGCCATGGAGAATGCATGTTCCATGTCTCAGCCCGTAGGATTTATGGTGCAGGCTCTTTACTGCTTTGGTAGCCTGTCTGTATGCTCTTCAGTGCATGGTCTGCGGCTGGGAGTGCTGCAGAAGCAGGAGGGGTCCTGGGCTGCCATGGAGAATGCATGTTCCATGTCTCAGCCCGTAGGATTTATGGTGCAGGCTCTTTACTGCTTTGGTAGCCTGTCTGTATGCTCTTCAGTGCATGGTCTGCGGCTGGGAGTGCTGCAGAAGCAGGAGGGGTCCTGGGCTGCCATGGAGAATGCATGTTCCATGTCTCAGCCCGTAGGATTTATGGTGCAGGCTCTTTACTGCTTTGGTAGCCTGTCTGTATGCTCTTCAGTGCATGGTCTGCGGCTGGGAGTGCTGCAGAAGCAGGAGGGGTCCTGGGCTGCCATGGAGAATGCATGTTCCATGTCTCAGCCCGTAGGATTTATGGTGCAGGCTCTTTACTGCTTTGGTAGCCTGTCTGTATGCTCTTCAGTGCATGGTCTGCGGCTGGGAGTGCTGCAGAAGCAGGAGGGGTCCTGGGCTGCCATGGAGAATGCACGTTCCATGTCTCAGCCCGTAGGATTTATGGTGCAGGCTCTTTACTGCTTTGGTAGCCTGTCTGTATGCTCTTCAGTGCATGGTCTGCGGCTGGGAGTGCTGCAGAAGCAGGAGGGGTCCTGGGCTGCCATGGAGAATGCATGTTCCATGTCTCAGCCCGTAGGATTTATGGTGCAGGCTCTTTACTGCTTTGGTAGCCTGTCTGTATGCTCTTCAGTGCATGGTCTGCGGCTGGGAGTGCTTGCAGAAGCAGGAGGGGTCCTGGGCTGCCATGGAGAATGCATGTTCCATGTCTCAGCCCGTAGGATTTATGGTGCAGGCTCTTTACTGCTTTGGTAGCCTGTCTGTATGCTCTTCAGTGCATGGTCTGCGGCTGGGAGTGCTGCAGAAGCAGGAGGGGTCCTGGGCTGCCATGGAGAATGCACGTTCCATGTCTCAGCCCGTAGGATTTATGGTGCAGGCTCTTTACTGCTTTGGTAGCCTGTCTGTATGCTCTTCAGTGCATGGTCTGCGGCTGGGAGTGCTGCAGAAGCAGGAGGGGTCCTGGGCTGCCATGGAGAATGCACGTTCCATGTCTCAGCCCGTAGGATTTATGGTGCAGGCTCTTTACTGCTTTGGTAGCCTGTCTGTATGCTCTTCAGTGCATGGTCTGCGGCTGGGAGTGCTGCAGAAGCAGGAGGGGTCCTGGGCTGCCATGGAGAATGCACTGTTCCATGTCTCAGCCCGTAGGATTTATGGTGCAGGCTCTTTACTGCTTTGGTAGCCTGTCTGTATGCTCTTCAGTGCATGGTCTGCGGCTGGGAGTGCTGCAGAAGCAGGAGGGGTCCTGGGCTGCCATGGAGAATGCATGTTCCATGTCTCAGCCCGTAGGATTTATGGTGCAGGCTCTTTACTGCTTTGGTAGCCTGTCTGTATGCTCTTCAGTGCATGGTCTCCGGCTGGGAGTGCTGCAGAAGCAGGAGGGGTCCTTGGGCTGCCATGGAGAATGCATGTTCCATGTCTCAGCCCGTAGGATTTATGGTGCAGGCTCTTTACTGCTTTGGTAGCCTGTCTGTATGCTCTTCAGTGCATGGTCTGCGGCTGGGAGTGCTGCAGAAGCAGGAGGGGTCCTGGGCTGCCATGGAGAATGCATGTTCCATGTCTCAGCCCGTAGGATTTATGGTGCAGGCTCTTTACTGCTTTGGTAGCCTGTCTGTATGCTCTTCAGTGCATGGTCTGCGGCTGGGAGTGTTGCAGAAGCAGGAGGGGTCCTGGGCTGCCATGGAGAATGCACGTTCCATGTCTCAGCCCGTAGGATTTATGGTGCAGGCTCTTTACTGCTTTGGTAGCCTGTCTGTATGCTCTTCAGTGCATGGTCTGCGGCTGGGAGTGCTGCAGAAGCAGGAGGGGTCCTGGGCTGCCATGGAGAATGCACGTTCCATGTCTCAGCCCGTAGGATTTATGGTGCAGGCTCTTTACTGCTTTGGTAGCCTGTCTGTATGCTCTTCAGTGCATGGTCTGCGGCTGGGAGTGCTGCAGAAGCAGGAGGGGTCCTGGGCTGCCATGGAGAATGCACGTTCCATGTCTCAGCCCGTAGGATTTATGGTGCAGGCTTTATACTGCTTTGGTAGCCTGTCTGTATGCTCTTCAGTGCATGGTCTGCGGCTGGGAGTGCTGCAGAAGCAGGAGGGGTCCTGGGCTGCCATGGAGAATGCACGTTCCATGTCTCAGCCCGTAGGATTTATGGTGCAGGCTCTTTACTGCTTTGGTAGCCTGTCTGTATGCTCTTCAGTGCATGGTCTGCGGCTGGGAGTGCTGCAGAAGCAGGAGGGGTCTTGGGCTGCCATGGAGAATGCATGTTCCATGTCTCAGCCCGTAGGATTTATGGTGCAGGCTCTTTACTGCTTTGGTAGCCTGTCTGTATGCTCTTCAGTGCATGGTCTGCGGCTGGGAGTGCTGCAGAAGCAGGAGGGGTCTTGGCTGCCATGGAGAATGCATGTTCCATGTCTCAGCCCGTAGGATTTATGGTGCAGGCTCTTTACTGCTTTGGTAGCCTGTCTGTATGCTCTTCAGTGCATGGTCTGCGGCTGGGAGTGTTGCAGAAGCAGGAGGGGTCCTGGGCTGCCATGGAGAATGCACGTTCCATGTCTCAGCCCGTAGGATTTATGGTGCAGGCTCTTTACTGCTTTGGTAGCCTGTCTGTATGCTCTTCAGTGCATGGTCTGCGGCTGGGAGTGCTGCAGAAGCAGGAGGGGTCCTGGGCTGCCATGGAGAATGCACGTTCCATGTCTCAGCCCGTAGGATTTATGGTGCAGGCTCTTTACTGCTTTGGTAGCCTGTCTGTATGCTCTTCAGTGCATGGTCTGCGGCTGGGAGTGCTGCAGAAGCAGGAGGGGTCCTGGGCTGCCATGGAGAATGCATGTTCCATGTCTCAGCCCGTAGGATTTATGGTGCAGGCTTTATACTGCTTTGGTAGCCTGTCTGTATGCTCTTCAGTGCATGGTCTGCGGCTGGGAGTGCTGCAGAAGCAGGAGGGGTCCTGGGCGGGCAAGCCTGCTTTCTCTTGGTATTTACCATACTTTGTCCTCTGCAGGCTAACCTGATCCAGCAGGATATTGAAAGTGCAATCAGTGACAGCAAGGGAGGGAAGCAGAAGAAAAGGCCGGAAACACTCAGGTAAGTGTTGAGATTTAAATGAATTAATAAAAATCCTTTGAAAACATGATGAAGGGACTGAAGATAAGAATCGAATAATCCTTTGTCTATAAAATGTTTCTGAGAACAGAAATGCAGAATTAATAGTTTCAGAGTAGCGTTTAGTGCCAGGGCACGAGAGGACTTGCATCATCCAGCAGGGATGTGAGCCAGGTTTCAGTGCTGGAGGGCTGAAAGTGATCCCGGGCTTGCGTTTCCTCCAAACAGAAGCAGGGAGCTCTTCTACCATCTCCCCGGCTCCTGGTCTCTAATCACGTTTTACGGGAGGCTGCAGGACTGGCTTTATTATGAATTTTTATTGTACGTTTCTATTTCATGTTTTTATTCTGAGTTTGTTTGGATTTCTCTCGTTTTATGATACGCGTTAGTTGTCAGTGTGAGCATTATGGTTTATTAATTATATGTGGTTCTGTTTTACAAACAGAATAAAATGTGATTTAATCAAGAAAATGAATAACATAAAGCACTCTGTAAAAACACTTCCCTCAAGGATAAATTTACAGTCAGTTCCAAGCTTTCCGACCTTCTCTCTTGGACAACTTTCACTGGATATGCGGGGCGCTTCCTGAGCCCCTTGTGCATGCTGTGCCTTACAGTGCTGGCACTTCTGAACGCTTCCACACGCTGCGGGGTGTAACTTCTGGCTCCTCCTGAACTCCTCTTATGTGCCTCCAGCTGTTTCAGTGCAATAAGAATTCCCTGGAGCCACAGAAAGCAACGCTGGGATTATTGCCTGCGGCCTCCGTCACCTTCTCTAAATCTGTTTGCTGACCCTGCTCTGTTCATTTTCCCATTTATATTCTGTGGGGTGTGGAGAGCAACAAACTTACAATAGAAACCAATTTACCTAAATTATAAATTCCAGCAAACCCTTAACTATCACAATCCAAAGAATAGATATCAAACAAAATCTCATAAAACTACACCTGCAGGGAGATCCAGGTTCACGAGAAGCAGATCGAGGCGGTGCTTCGGAAGAGCAGGAGGATGCACTTCATTCCCTCTCATTCTGTCCCTGAGAGCTGCAGGTCTTAGGAAGCTGCCCTGAGTGCAGATGAAGGGGGCGGCTTAATTTAGTCTTGAAATAATCAGGTCTCTGCCCATGCAAAACCTTAGAGTGAGGTCAGAAGTTTAGACCGGCAGCTAAGCTTTAGCACATCCCCAGCAGAAGACAGGAAGCAGCATTGTGAATCCTCTGTAATCACACTGGAGGAGGCCCTGTCAGAGCTCAACTGCAGTAATCGAGCCAGGCTGCTTTATAGTGACGTACCAGTCCTCTGCGCTTTATTCAGATCTCCTGATCTGTCTTTTTTTCTCTCTATGTAATAAAATGCAAGAGAGATTGCAGTTGACGCTTAGACTCCCGCAGTAAAAGTTAACTCCTGAAGCAGTAAGTTAAGTCTCTTTTTGTAATGCCATGAAATTGGCCCCCTTGCCATGTGAGAGCAGGAGAAGCAGCATTGATGGTGGTGGCGGTGATAATGATGAGCTCTTCCCTGCTCTGATCCCCCTCAATCATTCGCACTCCTCCTCACAGATGGTAGAGCGGCTTTGCAGCCCTGCCAGCTGCTCTGTCCTCTGCTGTCGGTGCCCAAGTGTCCTGCATTGAACCACAAGGTTCATCCAGATCTCCCCACCCGAGGAAAATGGTGACCAAGAAGCAGAATTCACCAACGTCATAGGGTTCAGCATCAAGCTAAGGTGAAAAGGCAGGTTAGTGATGGCAAAGCAGGTTTCCCAGCTGCACAGAATCTATGAACCAAGTTATCCAGCTGTTAGTTATCCGTATTCCTCATAAAGTACACAAAATCTTAAGCCAGTCTTCTCAGCTGGAATTTGCAGGAGCTCTGCCAAACACAATCCCTTTTCTCAGTTACAAGCCATACAATGCTAGAACATGTATATACAGCTCAGTCAAAGAACCAACTAAGACCAGGACTCCTAGCTGCTAATGAATGATCTCGTCAGCAGGCCAGCAATAAGGTAACGGAACAGCTTAAAAGGACGTCTACATGCAGACTCACCTTGGTGGATTCAGTCCATACAATTACAAGTAACATCCCCTCTTTTCAAATTGAAGCTGCTCCCCTTTTAATCTGAACCCCAGCATTGCAGCATCTGAAGTCTCCCTGCATTGCTTTCTCCAGAAGTCTAGAGAAGGGTTAAATTTCCAGAAGGTGGCAATGGTAAATCTAGCAAACAGAAGCAGCTGGGAAACAAAGGGAGGATACTTAAGTGGACTTAAGGATCCATCCCATTTTCCCATTGATTCCCAGAGCAGAGGCATATGAGTGTGTAGATCGATGTATATTGGAGATCTCCTGGGTGACAAACCCTCCAAACTGCTGGATTCCTTGACAATACCACCACACATGGATAAAAGTTCCTTGCTACCCCACCAACTTGCAATGTCTACTGCAGAAAACCAATTTAGAGAGGAATACTGGGGTACGATAGATGCGCCGCAGTAGTTTGCTCATCAGCTCGACCCGCTTATTACAAATAGAAGCACAATGAGGACCTTCCCATATTATTTTCCACTATGCAGCATCCAAATGGGCATCCGGGTCCTCTTTCCATTTATCTATCAAGAACTAAGGCGTAACTCTACCATATTTAGCATTTCATATGCCCCAATACATCACTAAAATACCCTTAGCAGAAACCTCTGCATCACTAAGAGAATCTTCCAAACCAGTCAAGCACAACTTAAAGGCCTCCCTTTCACGAGAAAGTACAACCAAACCTGTCTGTAATGGAAGGAATAAGAGTCGGACATCAGCAAAGCTCATATTAGTGGTGTTGGGCGGCTTTATGGCATCAACAGTGCATGTCACAGCCTTGGCACATGGAAATATGAGACCACCCTGATGGATCCTAAATGCTTGGTGGGCACAGAACACACAAGATCTTCAAGATAGTGTCCAAATCGCTCAGCAGCTCAGGGACCCATTGTCCTGACGGCGAGACCACAGGAGTTTGGCTGGGAGATGTTATGCTAATTTAAGAAGGCGAAACTTGGAACAATGGATATAAGCAGTCTGGGCTGGGGAATATATGTAGATGGGCTTTGTACCCTGGAGCTAAGGTTTGCTCAGGAGAAACATTGCCACATAAATCTTCTAGAGCTATGGGCAAGCTGGAACGCTCTAAAGGCCAACACAACTATTTATTTATTTATTTATTTATTTAAATTCTTTTAATATACCGATGCTCAAGAACCAGGTCTTATCGTACCGGTTTACAATAAACTAGGGGGTAAACCAGTTAACATTGAAAGCGAAAGTTACATTATAACAGGGAAAGTGGAACTAGGCTGTTAGAAATTGTTTAACCTATCCTTTTTTTCTAACTGGAGAGCAGGGCATGTAAGCAGGAGCAAGTGCTTACATGGTAAGAATTATATACAAATTTACATAGTGTATTATGATTAAGCAAGTTATATGAAAGTGCAGTTAGCCGAAATACAGTTCCTTTGAGTTGCGGAAAGGGACGCAACCGAGGGGTATGAGACTGTGAGGGTGACCCTGAGGCTTCTTCAAGGGTAAGCTTGGGCGAACAGCCAGGTTTTTAGTTTTTTTCTGAAAGTGATATGGCAGTGTTCCTGGCGGAGATCTGGCGGGAGAGAGTTCCAATGATGCGGCCCAGCAGTTGATAGTGCTCGTTTTTCACTCGTGTTGTGAAGAACGGATTTTTTGGGGGGAACCTGGAGGGAATCTCTGTATGCAGCTCTGGTGGGTCTTGTAGAGGCGTGTGGTTTGAGGGGTATGGTAAGTTGGAGCGAGGATTCCTGAAATAAGGTTTTGTGGATAATAGTAAGTGTCTTGAAGAGAATTCTGTAGCGGATGGGTAGCCAGTGGAGTATTTTTAGAATCTGTGTGATGTGGTCCATACGGCGAGAGTTTGTGAGGATCCTGGCTGCAGCGTTTTGCAGCATCTGAAGAGGTTTGGTAGAAGAGGCCGGGAGACCAAGCAACAGCGCATTACAATAATCAATCTTTGAGAATAGTATGGCTTGAAGGACCGAACGGTAGTCGTGGAAGTGTAGGAGAGGTCTTAACTGTTTTAATACCTGTAGTTTGTAAAAGCCTTCTTTGGTGGTGGTGTTGATGAATTTTTTAAAGTTCATTCTGGAGTCTAGGAAGGCCCCAAGGTTTCTCACTTGGTTTACTAGAGGTGTGTTAGTATTGAAGGTTAGCGGGTTATTATCATTAGGGGAAATGACTAGCAGTTCGGTCTTGGACGTATTGAGAACGAGGCAGAGACTTGTGAGAAGGAGGTTGATGGCGTGGAGGAAGCTATTCCAGTAGTTTAGAGTGTCGGAGACGGGTTCCTTGATGGGGATTAGGATCTGCACGTCGTCCGCATAGATGAAGTATGTGAGGTTATTCAGATAATTAATTCAGATAATTATTAGATAATTATTAGATAACTATTAGATTATTATTAAATAACTATTAACTATTAGATAACTATTAGATTATTAGATAACTATTCAGATAATTAATTGGCCAAATCTTATGTAAACAAGCAAGGAGGAAGAGGATCCTCCCTTCTGTGCTAGCAGTCTGATAGAATGTTGTCTTAAAGCATTTTGCAAGGATTGTATGTATCTGGTGGACGAGGACAAAATCCTAGCAGACTTGCTGAATCAAGTCCTGGATGCACACGAATGATCACTGGACAGGATGGAGTAGCAGTCTGGAGATTCTGCAAGAGGGGAAGACCTGTGGTAGATCAGATTGCGTCCCCTCAGCTCTGTTCCAGGAGAGGGTCATGGGGCAAACTGACCTCTGACACCTCCCTAAATGGTCATCGCGTGTCCTCAGATTCCTCTGGTGGCAAAGAAGAAACCTTGGGTCTTTGACTGTCTGAGATAAATTGGGTTCCTGCTTCTTTGGGAGTTGTCTATCTAGGGAATTCTCCAACCCTCACCTCCTAGAAGCAGGAACGATTGCTCCACCCATACATCAGGTTCCTAGCTCTCAGCCTGCATGTTGGAAGACCAGTACTGGATTCCCTAACCTGTCAGAGGATGTCACTCGTAGAAAGGCTTCCACCAGGCGTTCTTACGGTTTTACATGGAGGCAGTTTATCCTGTGGTAAACTGCCTCCATGTAAACTAGATCCTTTCTCCTGGGCCATACAAAAACTGCTCTGAGTCTGCTTTGAAAACTGACTCCTAGGGTCTTTAGTTGGCAACAGAAGCCACAAATAAATCAGTCTCCCACCATGTGTGGTACTGAGCCAGCTGTGAGCTGGAGAACCTGACATGACAGCTCGGGGTTTTGGTGGTGGTGGTTGCTTGGGCTTGAAGACTCAGGAGCTCCAGGCCCCAGTGACTTATCTGCCGCCTTCAAAGAGTTTTCCAGAATAGCACATTATTATGCAAAGGGACATTCGTTTGCAGTTTATTTTATCTAAATAAACAGGAGAATAAGCAGTGAGAAGAAGGCCTCCTTTTTTCCACTGACTTTTCTCCCTTTTTTTGTTCTTTAGATAAATTCCCAGGGAAAATAAAATACAAACTGAAAAGGAGGTGCCTAACTCTGCAGTACACAGAGTGCTGCACACATCCTGTGTTCCTGCCCAAGCTCGTGTTGCATTCCACCAGAATCCACGTTCCCAGCCCACACGAGCACAAAAGGGATCAGGCCTTGCCCAGTTTGGATGCAAAAGAGCCTTAGCCTTCTATCTGGAGCCGCCTCATCATAATTTACTGTAGCCAAATGCACACTGCATCTCTTTCTGTTATGCCCAGGCGGGTCTGATTCTAGACAGGAAGCGTCCAAGCTGTGGCAGTGATGCTGGTCCACCTGAGAAGTGGAGCTCCAGATAGACGTTCCCATCTTTTTAGGGACTCCTGATGCTGCGGTAGGTTGGGTCAATTTGTCATGGGTTGTGTATTTGGATTTTAGACTTCTTCTCCACCCCGCCCCCCACCCTAGCTCTTCCTTTGATTTATAGGCAAGAGACCCTTTCTCATTAAAAATCAATTGGGCTCTTATCTAAATCACACTATTGCACTAGGTTGATCATCCTCTTCTAGGTCACTGCTAGACTAATAGTGAATACACCTATAAATTTAAAGAACTCTAATTGTACACATTCCTATTTACGTAGCAACCTAAACTTAACTAGGAACTCAACAAAATTAAAATGAAGGCAGCAGTCCAGCAGCAAGAGGGGGACCTTCCAGTCTTTTGCATAGTGCCACATGTGTGATTTTTTTTTTTTTTTACCTGCTGGTGAGAGGTTGTATATGTGTGAACCTAATGCAAAGAGCTCCTGGCTCTCAGAGAACGAGTGACTTCTGGAGGAGCTGAGGCAGACTCAGGTATATAGATGAGACCTTCAGGGACATAGTAACCAAGTTCTAACTGCAGTCTGGCAGCCCTGGTGCTACCTTGGAATCAGATAGGTCTGCTGGTCGGAAGCCATCACCCTGGTGTAGCAGGAAGTGATCCAGTAGCAAGGATCTGCTCTCTAGGTGATGCATTGTCTTCTTGCACCGAGGACAAGTCTCCCAGGGCTACTGCCTAGGAGGGAAGGGTTAGGTCAGACGTCATAGTTTGCAATTCGATTATTAGAAATATAGATAGCTGGTGGCTGGTGGATATGAGGACTGCCTAGTGTGAAGGTGGCAGATCTTGCGCGTCACCTAGTTAGGGTTTTATACAATGCTGGGGAGGAGCCAGCTGTCATGGTACATGTGGTCACCAACAACATAGGAAAATGTGGGAGGGAGGTTCTGGAAGCCAAATTTAGGCTCTTGGGTAGAAAGCTTAAAGCCAGAACCTCCAGGGTAGCATTCTCTGAAATGCTCCCTGTTCCACGCGCAGGTCACCAGAGGCAGGCAGAGCTCCGGAGTCTCAATGCGTGGATGAGACGATGGTGCAAGGAAGAGGGATTCAGTTTTGTTAGGAACTGGGGAACCTTTTGGGGAAGGGGAGTCTCTTCCGAAGGGATGGGCTCCACCTTAACCAGGGTGGAACCAGACTGCTGGCGCTAACCTTTAAAAAGGAGATAAAGTAGCTTTTAAACTAGAACAAAGGGGAAAGCCGACAGTCGCTCAGCAGCACATGGTTCAGAGGAAGGAAATAAGAGAGTTAGAGCATCCCAACAGAGAGGTTCCAATAAAAGCAAAAGTAGTCCATGTGCCTATCCGTAAGGAATCACCTGAGCTAAAGGATTCCAAATTATCCCTAACAACTGAAAAGCAGGTTGTTAATAATAAACAAAAAACACACTTTGAAATGTCTATATGCCAATGCCAGAAGTCTAAGAAGTAAGATGGGAGAGTTGGAATGTATAGCAGTGAATGATGAAATGGTCTCTGAGATGCCAATTATATCTTTCGTGGAAGGAAGATAAACCAATGGGACAGTGCTATATTAGGGTACAAATTATATCGCAATAATAGGGAGGGGGACACTTTGTCGGGGATGGCATAAGAGTCCAACAGGATAAAGATCATACAAGAGACTAAATACTCAGAAGAATCTATATGGGTAGAAATACCATGTGTGTTGGGTAAGAGTATAGTGATAGGAGTATACTACCATCCACCTGGTCAAAATGGTCAGACAGATGATGAAATGCTAAGAGAAATCAGGGAAGCAAACCAATTTGGCAGTGCAGTAAGAATGGGAGATTTCAATTACCCCAGTATTGACTGGGTAAATGTAACATCAGGACTTGCTAGAGATGTAAAGTGTTAAGACTTTGTTCAAGATGGGTTTATGTGGTGTTTGGGCAGGTGGTTGCCGAGTTGGTTGGTCGGCGCGTCGGTCAGGGAGTGTGGCGGATTTCCTGGGGCTTGCTGCGGCTCGTGCATTTCGGCGTGTCTGATGTCGGGGTGTATGCGTGAATGTGCGCGTGCGTGATTGATTTCAGGGAGTCGGCCTGAACGCGTGCATGCACCCAAGAGTTTTAAGAGTCTGTGGAGGGACCAGGGAGCTGGAGCTGTTGAGAACTGTTTAAGGTACGTCATGGTTCAGATGTTTATATGTACTGAAGGGAAGCGTTCAAGTTGCTTTGGCAACTGATAGCAACAGTGAACACTTCTTTGCTTGTCTCTGTACTTGATCTCTGTATTTTGCCAAGTATCTACGTTTTTGAAAGTTCCTGTTGAATTTTATTCTTGAATTCCATGTTGTTCTTTACAAAGGAATAAATAAGGTTTAGCGTGAGTCACCAGCTTGTTCAGTTCTACTTCTCACCTTTGGATTCACTGTACTTGAAGAGACATTAGGTAATTGTTTCATGTTTGTTTTCATTCTGACTTGCATACTTCCATATCTCTGTGGATTGTACTCTAATCAACTACAACAGTAGAATCTGATAAGCTCAGTTTCGTTAAGACTGTGTGCTAATTTGATCCGCCTGGTGACTTATTGTTTAATCACATAAGTCAGTCTAAGAGTCCACAAGCTTAACATAAAGTTTCTGGATTTATTTATTTATTTTATTTAACAGTTTTTCTATACCGACATTAGTAGGCACATCATATCGGTTTACATCAAACAATAGATGGAAAATACAATGAACGGGGGAGGGGACAACAAAATGCAACAGTGGTGCTGCAATTAGAGGAGGCTATAATGGGGAGCCTGAGAAGGAGAACTGGAGAGGTAACATGTTAACGTAATAACTTAGAGTGCATGAAGTTAACGGTAAGGTGATGAGGTGATGTGATGAAATGCGTGGATCTAGTCTGGATATGCCTGGTGGAAAAGCCAGGCATAAACAACTGCTGGAATAAACGACTGCTTCATGGAATAAACAACTGCTTCATGGAGCAATTGGTTCAGGAACAGATGAGAGAGGGATCTATTTTAGGTTTAATTCTTAGTGGAACACAGGATTTGGTGAGAGAGGTAACGGTGGTGGGGCCACTTGGCAACAGTGAGCATAACATGATCAAATTTAAACTAATAACTGGAAGGGGGGCAATTAGTAAATCTGCAGCTCTAACACTAAACTTTCAAAAGGGAAACTTTGATAAAATGAGAAAAATAGAAAAAAACTGCAAGGTGCAGCTGCAAAGATTGAGTTTAAAACAGGCATTAATTATGTTAAAAATACCATTCTAGAAGCACAGTCCAGATGTATTCCACACATTAAGAAAGGTGGAAAGAAGGCAAAACGATTACCGGCATGGTTAAAAGGGGAGGTGAAAGAAGCTATTTTAGCCAAAAGATCTTCATTCAAAAATTGGAAGAAGGATCCAACAGAAGAAAATAGGATAAAGCATAAACATTGGCAAGTTAAATGTAAGACATTGATAAGACAGGCTAAGAGAGAATTTGAAAAGAAGTTGGCTGTAGAGGCAAAAACTCACAGTAAAAACTTTTTAAAATATATCCGAAGCAGAAAGCCTGTGAGGGAGTCAGTTGGACCGTTAGATGATCAAGGGGTTAAAGGGGCACTTAGAGAAGATAAGGCCATCGCGGAAAGATTAAATTATTTCTTTGCTTCGGTGTTTACTGAAGAGGATGTTGGGGAGGTACCCGTAATGGAGAAGGTTTTCATGGGTAATGATTCAGATGGACTGAACCAAATCCCTATTACTAGGCTTACCCTCAAGGACTACTAAAAACCACTACAGTTACTACAAAATGCCTCAGCTAAACTCTTACTAGAGATAAGGAAATTGGCCACATCACCCCCTCGCTAATAGCGCTGCACTGGCTTCCTGTACAATCCAGAGTTCATTATACAATATTAAATCTAATTTTTTATATCAACAATAACCCATTTTTCATAGGACTGACTCTTCAACCATACAACCTGCAGAGAGCCCTAAGAAAGGACTTTTAAAGGAGCCCACAACATGGAACACACACCTAACACAAATAAGAGAGAGAATGTTTCCTATAGCGGGCCCTAAACCATGGAACTCTCTTCCAGAATCTCTACGCCCGTTAGCAGGAAGAAAGAGTTTCAGAATAGAACTGAAAACCTGGTTCTTTGGAAATGCATATGAACTAACATAAAACTCCAGTATGCCGATAACATCACTGTCAGACTTCTAGACTGAGCAATAAGTATTGAGCGATGTTAAATGTATACTGAGTATAATATGAAGGACAATGAAATGGAAATCATAGGTTATAATTCTATATCAAAACCCTAATTACCTTGTACTTAATGTTGATGTATTGACTCAGAATAACTATTTGCTGTTGATGAACTAGATTTTGTATAAATATGACCTAGGAAATGGATTTGCTGTTATATTGACCTAGAATGTGAACATTGAAACAGAATGAGATGTTTGACCCAGAAACTGAAAGTTGATTTTGTAAACTGTTGTAATCTAATTTTGGAACGACGGTATATAAAACGTCTAAATAAATAAATAAATCACGGTGAACCTGGAAGATGTAGTAGGTCAGATTAACAAACTAAAGAGTAGAAAATCACTTGGACCGGATGGTATGCACCCCAGGGTTCTAAAACAACTGAAAAAATGGAATTTCAGATCTATTAATACAAATTTGTAAACTATTATTAAAATTGTCCATTGTACCTGAGACCTGGAGGTGCCCAATGTAGCCCCAATATTTAAAAAAGGCTCCAGGGGTAATCTGGGAAAGTATAGACCAGTGAGCCTGACTTCAGTGCCAGGAAAAATAGTGGAAACTATTCTCAAGATCAAAATTGTAGAGCATATAGAAAGACATGATTTAATGAGACACAGTCAACATGGATTTACCCAAGGCAAGTCTTGCCTCACAAATCTGCTTCATTTTTTTGAAGGGGTTAATAAACATGTGCATAAAGGTGAACCGGTAGATGTAGTGTATTTGGATTTTCAGAAGGCGTTTGAAAAAGTTCCTCATGAGAGGCTTCTAGGAAAAGTAAAAAGTCATGGGATAGGTGGCGATGTCCTTTCGTGGATTACAAACTGGTTAAAGACAGGAAACAGAGAGTAGGATTAAATGGGCAATTTTCTCAGTGGAAGGGAGTGGGCAGTGGAGTGCCTCAGGGATCTGTATTGGGACCCTTACTTTTCAATATATTTATAAATGAACTGGAAAGAAATACGACAAGTGAGGTAATCAAATTTGCAGATGATACAAAATTGTTCAGAGTAGTTAAATCACAAGCGGATTGTGATAAATTGCAGGAAGACCTTGTGAGACTGGAAGATTGGGCATCCAAATGGCAGATGAAATTGTCTAGTAATGATGCTTGTTCATAAGCTTTTTTTAGACCTCTCTGTTTTTCTAGTCTTTTCCTAAATGATTTTTATTTCCTGAGGTTGATATTGGAATCCCCCTTATTGAGGACTTGGACTATGTGAAACTAATTTCTTTTTTCCTTTTTTTTATTAATTTTTCTCTTTTGTTTTTTTTTTCTTTGTCTCTTGGATTGCAATTCAAGTGTTTTCTTCAAATGAATTTGAAAATAAGCATAAGTACAAAATATTAAAATAAAAAAAGGATTGGATAAGTTTATGGAAGAGAAGTCCATTACCTGCTGTTAATGGTTGTCTTAGAGAATGAGCACTGCTGTTACTGGCACCAGTGGCATGGGATAGACTTAGAGAATGAGCACTGCTGTTACTGGCACCAGTGGCAAGGGATAGACTTAGAGAATGAGCACTGCTGTTACTGGCACCAGTGGCATGGGATAGACTTAGAGAATGAGCACTGCTGTTACTGGCATCAGTGGCATGGGATAGACTTAGAGAATGAGCACTGCTGTTACTGGCACCAGTGGCAGGGGATAGACTTAGAGAATGAGCACTGCTGTTACTGGCATCAGTGGCAGGGGATAGACTTAGAGAATGAGCACTGCTGTTACTGGCACCAGTGGCAGGGGATAGACTTAGAGAATGAGCACTGCTGTTACTGGCACCAGTGGCAGGGGATAGACTTAGAGAATGAGCACTGCTGTTACCGGCACCAGTGGCAGGGGATAGACTTAGAGAATGAGCACCGCTGTTACCGGCACCAGTAGCATGGGATAGACTTAGAGAATGAGTACTGCTGTTACCGGCACCAGTAGCATGGGATAGACTTAGAGAATGAGCACTGCTGTTACTGGCACCAGTGGCATGGGATAGACTTAGAGAATGAGCACTGCTGTTACTGGCACCAGTGGCATGGGATAGACTTAGAGAATGAGCACTGCTGTTACTGGCACCAGTGGCATGGGATAGACTTAGAGAATGAGCACTGCTGTTACTGGCACCAGTGGCATGGGATAGACTTAGAGAATGAGCACTGCTGTTACTGGCATCAGTGGCAGGGGATAGACTTAGAGAATGAGCACTGCTGTTACTGGCACCAGTGGCAGGGGATAGACTTAGAGAATGAGCACTGCTGTTACTGGCACCAGTGGCAGGGGATAGACTTAGAGAATGAGCACTGCTGTTACTGGCATCAGTGGCATGGGATAGACTTAGAGAATGAGCACTGCTGTTACTGGCACCAGTGGCAGGGGATAGACTTAGAGAATGAGCACTGCTGTTACTGGCATCAGTGGCATGGGATAGACTTAGAGAATGAGCACTGCTGTTACTGGCACCAGTGGCATGGGATAGACTTAGAGAATGAGCACTGCTGTTACTGGCACCAGTGGCATGGGATAGACTTAGAGAATGAGCACTGCTGTTACTGGCACCAGTGGCATGGGATAGACTTAGAGAATGAGCACTGCTGTTACTGGCACCAGTGGCATGGGGATAGACTTAGAGAATGAGCACTGCTGTTACTGGCACCAGTGGCAGGGGATAGACTTAGAGAATGAGCACTGCTGTTACTGGCACCAGTGGCAGGGGATAGACTTAGAGAATGAGCACTGCTGTTACTGGCACCAGTGGCAGGGGATAGACTTAGAGAATGAGCACTGCTGTTACTGGCATCAGTGGCATGGGATAGACTTAGAGAATGAGCACTGCTGTTACTGGCACCAGTGGCAGGGGATAGACTTAGAGAATGAGCACTGCTGTTACTGGCACCAGTGGCATGGGATAGACTTAGAGAATGAGCACTGCTGTTACTGGCACCAGTGGCATGGGATAGACTTAGAGAATGAGCACTGCTGTTACTGGCACCAGTGGCATGGATAGACTTAGAGAATGAGCACTGCTGTTACTGGCAACCAGTGGCAAGGGATAGACTTAGAGAATGAGCACTGCTGTTACTGGCACCAGTGGCAGGGATAGACTTATAGATGAGCACTGCTGTTACTGGCACCATTGGCGGGGATAGACTTAGAGAATGACCTTACTGGCACCAGTGGCAGGGGATAGACTTAGAGAATGAGCACTGCTGTTACCGGCACCAGTGGCAGGGGATAGACTTAGAGAATGAGCACTGCTGTTACCGGCATCAGTGGCAGGGGATAGACTTAGTGTTTTAAAAGTAAAGCTGCAAGCCAGGGCCGCGTCAGCTGACAACCTCCATGCATAGGGATTATGTAGCTTGTGTCCTCAGGAAAACACCTGATACGTTATTCGCCTATTTACATTGTGATGTGATTGCTAGGGGCATATTATAATCTCTCTTCACACAGGACATCAGTCTTTTCACATCTGTGTGATTTGCATCCCAAAAATAGCAAAGTTTAAAACAAAAGCACTCGAGCTAGATAAATGCAGGCAAATAGCAAAGCCTTTAAAGAACTTTTGTGCTAATGTTTCTCCATTTCATTTGTCTTAGGATGATTTCCCGACCAGACACAGCTATCCCTCCTCCCCCGAGGGCACCTGCCCCCATGCCCCCAGCAACGGTCACCCAGGTGGATGTGCGCAGTCGAGTGGCAGCCTGGTCAGCCTGGGCCTCCGAGCAGGGCGACTGTAAGTATCTCGGGACAGAAGGAGAGAGATCTCCAACGTTTGTATAGCACCCTCCACCATCGAGTTCCTGCCCCTGAGAGCTGATCTCCCAGCCCCTCTCTCACATCGTGAGAGTCTGATCACCTCCGCTTGGGATGTGCCCAGGGTATTGGTAGGTGGCTGTCACTGAGAAGTAGGAGAGCCTTTTCCAGTTCTAGGCTCACTTTCTGACGGGCGTTGGACATCCTTGTACAGCGTGGGGTGATGCGGTAGAGCGTGTGCGCTTGGTGTTACCAGACGTCCTGTGCTCGTACGTTGCACTGACCTGCACCATGACATCCAGCTGTGGGACCCAGGGACTAACACTAGCCCCGGCAACGTCTGCTAACTTTACTCCACCTCTGACTCGGGAATCAAATTTCCAGCAGTAAGAAAATGTGAGCTGAGCTTTCAGAGCTTTCACAGCTCCCTGCACGGGGATTGACAGCTAATACCTTCATTAACATGCGATTTACATGGAGCAGCGCTAATCCTTCTTACATTGTGAATAAGGTGCAGAGAAACTGCAATAAACCTCTCTGCTCAGCCTAGTGCACCTCTGCCATTGGCCCTTCACTTGCTCTTTGCATTTCTGCTTAAAATCCCTTTGGGCACAGAGGAACCACAACGGGGCCGATACAGTAAAAATCACGGGAGAGCGGGCGAGCGCCCAGGCCACTCTCTTGTGTGTGTGCGATTCAGTAAATTAATTTATTTAAATTAGGGCCCGCGGTAAAAAGAGGCGCTAGGGACACTAGTGCGTGCCTAGTGCTTCTTTTTGGACAGGAGTGGTGGCTGTCAGCGGGTTTGGCAGCCGACGCTCAATTTTGCCGGCGTCTGTTCTCGAACCCGCTGACAGCCATGGGTTCGGAAACCGGACACCGGCAAAATTGAGCGTCCGGTTTTCAACCCGTGAGCCGCGGGCCGACTTCAAATTTTACTTTTTTTTAATTTTTAACTTTTTTTTTAACTTTTGGGACCTCAGACTTAATATCGCCATGATATTAAGTCAGAGGGTGCACAGAAAAGCAGTTTTTACTGCTTTTCTGTGCACTTCCTCGGTGCCGGAAGAAATTAACGCCGACCTTTGGGCAGGCGCTAATTTCTGAAAGTAAAATGTGCGGCTTGGCTGCACATTTTACTTACTGAATCGCGTGGGAATAACTAATAGGGGCATCAACGTGCATTTGCATGTTGCGGGCGCTATTAATCTCGGGGGGGGTGTTGGACGCGCGTTTTCGACGCGCTATTACCGGAGCGCACTGTACTGTATCGGCCTGAATGTGGGATGTGTGCGTTTTGCAGCTCTGGGCACTGTTTTAACCAAGAATTAACCTTTCCTAGCTTCTCGCTGCCTCTCAGGTCTACTTTCCACATGAGAACTGCTTTCTCTCCTATTGTCTCTGGCTAAAAATCAAGAATTCCCTACCTGGAGATTTTCAGAATGAGCTTAACCTTTCTTCTCATTCAGATTCCTGTCACTTGGATATTTTATATACTTGCTCTCCTATTTATTGATCAAAGTGTTATCCCACACTTCCTAAAATGCGAGACACACACACGTAATGAAGCCAAACCTCACGGCATAGAATTAAAACAACGCGACCAGGAAGTTACTGCAGTGCAAAGGTACGGTAAAGTCCAGCATTGGGAAGAGGCTTTCAGGTGACAGCTCCCGTCCCCTGCTGCCTCAGAAGCATCAAACGTTGGAGGAGCGGCCGGGCAAGAGTAAAGGGGGGAGGGATAGAGGCCGGGAGGTGGGGGGGCCTTGCAGGAAATGAGCGGATGGTGGATACAGGCAAGCGGTAATAAGCAAGCCCACGCCAGGCAGCACAGGCAGTGCCTCTCTCCTCCCCCTCCTCCTCCTGCCAACACCAGTCAGGGATTGGAGGGGGGAGAAGAGATCAGCTAGGGGAAGGGGGGAGTGGAGAGGGGGGTGGGGAGGGTGTGATGAGGACCAGGGAAGTGGAGAGGGGGGTGGGGGGGGTGAGATGAGGACCGGGGATGGGGGGAGGAAGGGAAAGGATTACTGGTTGGGGGAATGAGGAAGACCAGAGCCCGGGGAGGCAGATCAGTCCTCTCTCTTCCACATCCCCTGATCCCAGCACAGTCTCCTCTTCCTCCTCATATTCCCTGATCCTCCCTCCGCCTTTCTTCCCCCCAGTTCCTGGTCTCTTCTCCTCCCCTCCCTCCTCACTGATACCTGAGCTCCCTTCTCACCACCCAACAATGATAAAGGATGGAAATTTGTGCAAATGTGCAGCTGCGTTTCCCAGCTCTGGTAACCTCTGAGCTGCCGCTGGAAACGTTGCATGAAATATCCCGCCCTGCTGCCGCCGTCGGAGGCCTCTAATGTGCCAGTGCCGCTCTTGTCGCTGCAGATGAGAAGCCCAGACACTCCCAGGAGCAGGAGGAAAGCCCCGAGATGGCTGCAGCCAGGATTGACAGGGACGTGGTAAGTGACTCCTCCACGTGTTCATGGCGTGCGCTGACGCAGCTTTAACTAGCGCGCTTTCTCCGGGAAACTCAAAGTAACTGATACCAGGAAGAAACGAGAACCAAATAGCAAAGAGAGAGTGACCGACGAGGCCCGGGGTTTGAAGGTAACAGAGAGGGGTCGTTGAGCGGATGCGTGGTCCAAGGCTTCACCTCCTAAGCCTAACCATGTAGAAGTTAGAAGAAGGAGCCCATCCTAGCAAAGCAGCTGCTCAGCATTATTGCACTGTCAGTCAGCAGTCGGCAAACTAAAAGAGATATCCAGTAGTGCAAAACTCCCTTTTCATGGTATCGTTCTGCACCTAGGTCTCCTGTTTCAAATGATCGGCCTCAGGACAGCTCTTTTCACAAGAGGAACACCATCTCTAGACAAGTGCTCCCGGCTTTTCTGGAGGAATAAACACTTTCCTGTATGTACCAGGACCAGGATCAGTGCAGACAGTGGCTTGTCTCCCCCTTCCAGCAGATGGCATCAGAGCAAACACTAAGAGGGCGCTCTCTCATAAGCTGGTGCGCCCTCTGCGGCTCTTCAGTATTTCTCTGACTCCAGCACATGAGGGTTGCACCTTCGCTTCCCCAGTTTATTTTACAGAGGATTCCCCAGTTTATTTTACAGAGGATACCATTTTACAGAGGATACCATTTCTTTATCCTTCTTTTTCTCTAATACTTCTATTCCTCGGTGTTCAGTTCGGCTGAAGCCTTGCCATTTTATATATTTTATTTAATACATTTATATACCACAGAACCAGTGCAACTACAAAACGTTTACAATAAAACTCAATTCCTCCAGAAAAGGATCCACAGTTACTTAGGAAATTATTCCAAAATAGTATTCACATTCTTATAGTATAACATATGCATTCATAAATGCTCTGATTTCCTTCCTGTAATAGATCAAGGAAATCCTCCAGTTTATCTGCAGGAGATGATTGTGATAAATGTAATTGGATCCACATACAGGGTTATATTCAGCTGCATTTAGCGCTATCCAGCTACGTGTTGTCTTTTGAATATTTTGGACACTTATTTTCCCCTTAACCCTGAGGCTCAGTCAGGCCACGCTGCAAGTCCCCTACAGATAGGAGTGAATCCCATTTCCACCACTGCCTGGCTTACAAAGTTAGCTGGATAGGCAGAGGTGCAGCCGTACTACCAGATATACTCGAATGTCTTATAGGTAAGTTTATACAACTAATTTTAGGACTACTCTGCAGTACAACCAGAGGCCGGCTCATTCAGCTTCACCCAGAAATGCCTTTGGGATGCACCCATGTTATCCGGCTAAGTTGTAGCCAGATAATCAGGATCCTGGCCCGATATCCCTGGACAGGAGACAGATCTCATCAAGAACCACCACGCCACATTTCAGATACTCTGGACCAGGAAGTTTTTATTTCTCTAGGAATTTATCGCTTTCTTATATTGAACAAAAAATGACACTTTTTTTTTTGTTTTGCACTGAAGTTCTGTTCACTGTAAGAAACACCGATAAATCTAGAGAAATAAAAGCTGGAAACGAAGGTCCCTGTGTATTATGTAAGGCAGAATTTAGCAGCAGTGGTAACAGAACCCACCTAGGAGAGCAGAGAAGATATTGCACGGGAGCCATTTACCTATATACAGCAGTTTTTGTGACTTGATTCAATCTTCTTTTAAAAAGCTGCCCTGTCCTAACTATTTATTTAAAACTTTTACTGTACTGCTTATTCCATTTGGATAGACCTAAGCGGTTTCTAAAGAAATAAATGTGTAATAAATTAAAATATTACAAAGTAAACCACATAAAAACCATTAGAAGTGAAAGTGATGCAGTGCAGCGTGGGGTGAGGACAGAAAAGCTGGCGCAGTCCCTGTGAGGCCTCGTTAAAACCGTTCTTCTCCCTCTTCCCCAGCAAATCCTGAACCACATTTTGGATGATATTGAATTTTTCATCACAAAACTGCAGAAAGCTGCCGAGGCATTTTCCGAACTCTCCAAGAGAAAGAAAACCAAGAAAAGTAAAAAGAGAAGCCCAGGGGGTAAGCTCTGCTGACGGCGTTTCCTTCCTGCGCCAGCGCGCGTTGCAAGCTGCACAGATTCTCCCCTACGCAAAGCCCAGTTACACCCATAACCGAGCGCTTATCTGACTGCATAGCGACCCGGCTACACGCAAAGCCCAGCTACACCCATAACCGAGCCCTTATCTGACTGCATAGCGACCCGGCTACACGCAAAGCCCAGCTACACCCATAACAGAGCGCTTATCTGACTGCATAGCGACCCGGCTACACGCAAAGCCCAGTTACACCCATAACCGAGCGCTTATCTGACTGCATAGCGACCCGGCTACACGCAAAGCCCAGTTACACCCATAACCGAGCGCTTATCTGACTGCATAGCGACCCGGCTACACGCAAAGCCCAGCTACACCCATAACCGAGCGCTTATCTGACTGCATAGCGACCCGGCTACACGCAAAGCCCAGCTACACCCATAACCGAGCGCTTATCTGACTGCATAGCGACCCGGCTACACGCAAAGCCCAGTTACACCCATAACCGAGCGCTTATCTGACTGCATAGCGACCCGGCTACACGCAAAGCCCAGTTACACCCATAACCGAGCGCTTATCTGACTGCATAGCGACCCGGCTACACGGAAAGCCCAGTTACACCCATAACCGAGCCCTTATCTGACTGCATAGCGACCCGGCTACACGCAAAGCCCAGTTACACCCATAACCGAGCGCTTATCTGACTGCATAGCGACCCGGCTACACGCAAAGCCCAGCTACACCCATAACCGAGCGCTTATCTGACTGCATAGCGACCCGGCTACACGCAAAGCCCAGTTACACCCATAACCGAGCGCTTATCTGACTGCATAGCGACCCGGCTACACGCAAAGCCCAGTTACACCCATAACCGAGCGCTTATCTGACTGCATAGCGACCCGGCTACACGCAAAGCCCAGCTACACCCATAACCGAGCGCTTATCTGACTGCATAGCGACCCGGCTACACGCAAAGCCCAGCTACACCCATAACCGAGCGCTTATCTGACTGCATAGCGACCCGGCTACACGCAAAGCCCAGTTACACCCATAACCGAGCGCTTATCTGACTGCATAGCGACCCGGCTACACGCAAAGCCCAGTTACAACCCATAACCGAGCGCTTATCTGACTGCATAGCGACCCGGCTACACGCAAAGCCCAGTTACACCCATAACCGAGCGCTTATCTGACTGCATAGCGACCCGGCTACACGCAAAGCCCAGCTACACCCATAACCGAGCGCTTATCTGACTGCATAGCGACCCGGCTACACGCAAAGCCCAGTTACACACCATAACCGAGCGCTTATCTGACTGCATAGCGACCCGGCTACACGCAAAGCCCAGCTACACCCATAACCGAGCGCTTATCTGACTGCATAGCGACCCGGCTACACGCAAAGCCCAGTTACACCCATAACCGAGCGCTTATCTGACTGCATAGCGACCCGGCTACACGCAAAGCCCAGTTACACCCATAACCGAGCGCTTATCTGACTGCATAGCAACCCGGCTACACGCAAAGCCCAGTTACACCCATAACCGAGCGCTTATCTGACTGCATAGCGACCCGGCTACACGGAAAGCCGTATGCAGCTAAATTCTAGCCGCATGATTTGGGGGGGTTACGAGGGCAGGCGGGAGGCGTTTCCGGGGGGAACAGATTTAGCCACGTGAGTTACATTCGATATTCGAAATTAGCTGCTTAATCTATGCGGCTCATTCTGGTCAGGCGGAAGTTAGCTGGCAGACGTAAGTGACTAGCTGTATGTTCCAACAAGCTTACCCCCCTTTCCCCCCATCCCACGCAGAAAAATATCCAACAGCAAGCCAGTAACAAGTCGAGTAGCTGATCTGGCAGCCCCTCGCTGAATATGATTAAGAATGCTGTAAATATACTGTACATTGTAGTTATTTTATTATATATAATGTACATTGTAGTTATTTTATGATAGCTCTATTTATTTATATTTACTCAGTTGTTTCTGCTATCCAGTCTCAACAATATTTACTGTTACTGTAATTGCATATGATACCCCTATTTTAGTTACTTTGTTATTAACTAATTATCTCCAACTGTTACTTGTAAGGGCCCTGCCCAAAAGTTATTTGTTCGATGTAAACCGATACGATGTGTGAACGGCTATCAGTATAGAAGAGACGTTAAATAAATAAAAATAAATAAATGATAGCCGGGTATATTTGCCCACCCAGCTGAGCTGCCAGGGACTGGAAGTGCAGCTCTCGATTTCCAGGGCGTGGGTTACATGGAGGACTCCCAGCTCTTTCTGTGGGAACAGGGAGGAGGTTTCCTGGTTGAGAGCAGGAGCGGGGATGGCCGTCACTCTTGGATCTTGTGAGGGGCTGAGATGTGTGGGACGATGCTTGCCGAGGAGGTCAGCACATAATGTATCACCCTTCAGTGTTTTAAAGGGAGAAGCAGGAATTAGATTGTTTGTTTGTATTTGTGGTTTATGTGATTTAGAGATGAAACAGCCTTCAGAGAAAGCTGTACCCTCTGTTTCCCTGTACGTACCCGGATCAGTCCAGACTCCTGGGTTTTGCCCCCCCCCCCCCCCCCACTCTAGCAGATGGAGACAGAGAAGTTTTCAAAACAAAACTCCGCCTTATTTAGGCTGGTGCCACCTACAGTCCGGCAGTATTTCTCTGTCTCCAGCAGAGGGTGGAGGTGCACGGCCTACGGTCTGTGCTGGTTCTTGAGGCAGCTGCATTACAGGCTCGAGGGCCCTCTTGTTCCGAGCTAGCAGCTCTGGGTGCGACACCGGGAGCCCGGTTCACTCCACCCTGCTGGATCAAGACCGTGGACCACTGCCGTGCAAGTCTTTAAAAACAAAAAGCAGTTTTGATTTTCCTTCATTTTCTGTCAGTGTCACCGGCGCTGCGGCTCTCTCTTCCCTCCCTGACTCGGCGCTTGGGAGGACCGCGATTATTTTTCTAATTTTTACAGAATTGAATTGTAGCTTTCTCAGGCCCGCTGCCCAATGTCGCGCTCGTCCGCGTGCCGTTCATGTGGCTCGGCCTGCGCGCGTCTTTCTCAGGAGGGGCTGTGCTCAGGGGGGAAGGGATCCTCCGGGGCCGCGAAAATGGTTAAAGGCAAGGCTGCCCGAGCTCCTTCAGTGTTGGCTGCACCGAGATCAGCTGAGGCAGAGGCCATTTTAGAGTCTTATAGATCAGGGACTCTTGCGGCTATGGGGGAGGGGATTCTCCCGCCTCCTCTCTCTCCTCAGCCAGGATTTCCTGGAGGGAGCGAACCTTTGCAGCCTCTCTCACCTGCAGCGCAGGATAACCCCGAGGGGGCTTCTGTCTCCTCCTCCTTCTCCTCGGAGTTTATTTTATTTCTCCATAAGGCTTTTAAAGCCAGGAGGGAAGGGAAGCTGCAGGCTGGGGGTAAAACTTCCTCTAGTGGTCTTAAGTCTCTTTCTCGAGAGCAGTCTAAGTCGAAGGGAGTCTCTAGGTCCTCCAAAGCTAAGCGCCCTTTGGGGCAGATTTTCAAAGGGGTACGCGCGTAACCCCCAAAAAGCTGCCCCTTCCACCCTCTGCGCACGCAGAGCAAGCCCCGGGACGCGCATAAGTCCCAGGGCTTTCCGGGGGGGGGGGGGGGGGCGTGTCAGGGGCGGGGCCACAGGCGTGGTTCCGGCCCAGGGGCGTTCCAGGGGCGTGGACATGGCCTCCGGACCAGCCCCTGGACTGGAACATGGCGCGCCAGTGCGCGCAAGTTACGCCTGCCTTGGGCAGGCATTACTTTTGAAATAAAGGTGTGGGGGGGGGGGGAATCAGTTAGGGCCGGGGGGCGGGTTAGCTAGGGGAAGGAAAGGGAAGGTGCGGGGCCCTGGAAAGAAAGTTCCCTCCGAGGTCGCTCCGATTTCGGAGCGGCCTCGGAGGGATCGGAGGCAGGCTGCGCGGCTCGGCGCACGCAGGCTGCTGATTTTGCGCAGCCTTGCGCGCGCCGACCCCGGATTTTAAAAGATAAGTGCGGCTACATATGTATCTTTTAAAATCCGGTGTACTTTTGTTTGCGCTGGTTGCGCGAACAAAAGTACGCGCAGGTGTACTTTTTAAAAATCTGCCCTTTTGTGTACAGGGGCTCATCAGACCGATACTGATTCCACGGGTCAGGATACGGACCCAGGGGACCCGGACCCGCAGGGCAAGCCTTCGATGGGGGTGGATACAGACCCTGATCATCATCCACAGGATCCAGCGCGAGGCTCTCACATTGTGGAAGGAGATGACCCTAAGGTGGTCCCTCTGTTTAGGAGGGAGGAGATGCCTCTGCTTATCCCTGCCATACTCGGAGAGCTGGGCATAGATGGGCCGCCAGAGGAGTCCAGGCTAGGGGCCATGGACCCAGTGTTGTTGGGTCTGAGGGGCCCGGCTACTTCCTTTCCTTTTCATTTTTCTGCCACGGACTTGCTATATAGAGAATGGGATACCCCGGATCTGGGATTGAAAGTTAGCAAGGCTATGCATAAGCTATATCCTCTTCCGGAGGAAGCAATTGACATACTGCGGGTGCTCAAGGTGGGCGAGGCGGTGTCCGCAGTCACCAAAAAGACCACAATCCTGGTTACGGGTGCTACAGCCCTGAAGGACCTGCAGGATAGAAAGTTGGAGCTGCAGCTCGAGAAAATTTTTGAAGTCTCTGCACTGGGAATGCGGGAAGTTATGTGCAGCAGTTTTGCATTACGAGCGGGCCTTCGCTGGGCTCAGCAGTTACAGGCTAATGCTGGTCTTTCCGATGCAGAAGCTCAG
The DNA here is from genome assembly GCF_901001135.1 of Rhinatrema bivittatum. Lineage (NCBI taxonomy): Eukaryota > Metazoa > Chordata > Amphibia > Gymnophiona > Rhinatrematidae > Rhinatrema > Rhinatrema bivittatum. Next base: position 483,340,383 of record NC_042618.1, on the reverse strand, counting down.
CAAGCAGGGCGGCTGGAAGCTTCGATCGCTTATAGTGCGGATGCACTCTATGATCTGTTATGGACTTCGGCCAGATCCATGGTGTCGGCAGTCTCGGTCGTCGGCTCCTGTGGTTAAGAAACTGGTCAGCGGCTTTTTCCTCCAAGGCTCAGCTGGGGTCGATGCCTTTCAAGGGTAAATTACTTTTTGGCAAGGACCTTGAGGATATGATTCAGTCCCTGGGGGAGAACAAGGTTCACCAACTGCAAGAGGATAGGCCCAAGTCGAGGGACTCCTTTTCTTCACGGTCTCAATTCAGAGGGAATTGGGGATTTCGTCCGTCCAGAGCTCCATCTTCTTCCTTTCGGTAAGCATCCGGTCGCCAGCAGTCCTGGTCTCAGCCCTTTTGTGGCCGACGCTTTGGCAGAACCCGGGCTACCCAGTCTGCATCTGGGGCCAAGTCTTCCCAATGAAGGGACGCCGACCCATTCCTCGGTTCCAGCTGTCGGGGGCAGATTGTCCCTGTTTTACTAGGAATGGGTCAAGGTGACGTCGGACCAGTGGATCCTTACTGTGATAAATCGAGGCTACGCTTTAGATTTTGCACACCGCCTTCCGGAGCGGTTGCTGGTCTCCCCATGCGGTTATGAAGAGAAATGACAGGCAGTACCTTGCAACGCCTTATGCAACTTGGCACCAATACCCCGGTTCCTCAAGTAGAGCAGCAAAAAGGGCATTATTCCATTTACTTCATAGTCCCCAAAAAAGAGGGGTCCTCCCGACCCATTCTGGATTTGAAGTGCGTAAACTGCTGCCTCAGGGTGCCACGTTTTTACATGGAGACGTTACGGTCAGTCATTGCCTCGGTAAGAAAAGGAGAATTTCTGGCATCACTGGACCTAACAAGCATATCTTCACATAGGCATTCAGGCCAACCACCAGAAGTTTCTGAGGTTCTCGGTGATGGGTTGCCATTTTCAGTTTCGAGCTTTGCCCTTCGGTCTTACCACCGCACCCAGAACATTTACCAAGGTAATGGTTGTGGTGGCGGCTCATCTGCGCAGAGAGGGGTTCCTGGTGCATCCATACTTGGACGACTGGCTAATTCGGGCAAAGTCAGAGTTGCTTGGCCAGTTGGCAATTCGCACAGTTCTTCAACTCCTGCAATCACTGGGTTGGGGTGATCAACTTAGCCAAGAGCCGATTGGTGCCCACCCAGTCTTTGGAGTTTTTGGGAGCTCTATTTGACACTCAACAGGGGAGAGTGTTCCTTACCTCGGACCGAATTGTCCAGCTACAAGGACAAGTGCGGGATTTATTGGCCAACCGTCTCCCCAGAGTGCGAGATTATTTGCGGGTTCTCGGCTCCATGACTTCCACCCTGGAGCTGGTGCCCTGGGCCTTTGCTTATATGCATCCTTTACAGTCAGTGTTGCTTTTGCAATGGAATCCAGTCTCCGAACAGTTTCATCTACCTCTCCCTCTTACGGATATGGCGCGCTCCAGTTTTGATTATCTCGGACAACTTATACCAAGGAGTTCTCCTGGAGGTGCCTGAATGGACAGTGGTGACCACAGATGCCAGCCTCTCCTGTTGGGGAGCAGTTTGCCTGAGGAAGTCTGTGCAGGGACAGCCACTGCTATTAATTGCATCAGTAGCATGGGATTTTCTTAGTGTTTGGGTAATTGCCAGGTTCTTGTGGCCTGGTTTTGGCCTCTATTGGAAACAGGATGCTGGGCTTGATGGACCCTTGGTCTGACCCAGCGTGGCAATTTATGTTCTTATGTTCTTAAGAATCTCAGTGGTCGATCAATCGTCTGGAAACCAGAGCAGTGTGGTTAGCGTTGCAAGTGTTCTGCCCTCTCCTCCAAGGGAAGTCGGTCAGAATTCTTTCCGACAATGTGACCACGGTGGCTTATATCAATCGCCAAGGGGGAACCAAGCGCCAGCCAGTGGCCATGGAAGCCCGGCAGCTGATCAGCTGGGCAGAGAAGCATTTAGTAAGTATTGCAGCGTCTCCATAGCAGGAGTCGACAACGTTCAGGTGGACTTTCTCAGTCTGCACCGCCTCGATTCCGGGGAATGGGAGCTCGCAGACGAAGCTTTCCAGCTCATATGCGACACGTAGGGCATACCCCGCATGGATCTCATGGCAACGTTTCAGAATGCCAAGGCTCCGCGCTTCTTCGGTCACCGTAGACAAACAGGAGCAGAAGGGGTAGATGCCAGGGTGCTGCCCTGGCCGACCAATGTGCTGCTGTAAGTCTTCCCTCCTTGGCCACTGATCAGCAAAGTGCTCAGGAGAGTGGAGATACACCCAGTAGAAGTCATCCTCGTAGCTCCAGAGTGGCCGAGATGACCTTGGTTTGCGGGTCTGGTCAATCTGGCAGCGGCAGGTCCCCTGCGGTTGCCACTGCTCCCGGACCTTCTCCATCAAGGGCCCGTGTGTTTGGAAGAGGTTGATCGCTTTTGTCTAGCGGCATGGCTTTTGAGAGGTGCCGTCTGAGGAGCAAAGGGCATTTGAACGCTGTGGTGGCAACACTTCTCCGGTCACGCAAGACATCCACCAACCTCGCGTATGTGCGCGTGTGGAGAATCTTTGAATCTTGGTGCGTGGACCGGGTGATTGTTCCTACTCTGTCTTCGGTGTCGGATATTTTAAGTTTCTTACAATCCGGACTCGCCAAGAGCTTATTGTGTAGTTCCCTGAGGGTTCAGATGGCAGCTCTTGATTGTTTGCGTGGTTCCTTTCAAGGCGTGTGTTGGCTGCTCACCCTGATGTGGCTCGTTTCTTAAAGGGGACAAAGTATTTACGTCCCCCAATCAGGCACCCTTGTCCTTCTTGGAATCTGAACTTGGTTCTCTCAGCTCTGTGTACGGCACCCTTTGAGCCTCTGAAAATGGCTACAATAAAGGATCTCACGTTAAAGGTGATTTTCCTTATCGCTATCACATCTGCTTGCAGGGTATCGGAGGTCCAGGCTCTATCCTGTAGGGGCCGTTTCTGAGAATTTCGGATTCTTTGCGGCCGGTTCCTTCCTTTCTTCCAAAGGGTGGTGTCTGCTTTTCACATGAAGCAGTCAGTGGAGCTTCCGTCGTTTCCCATTTTGGACCGGTCAGACTTTATATCTAAAGACGTACGGAAGCTGGATGATGATCGGGCGTTGTTGCGTTATTTGGAAGTTACTAACGTGTTTCGTGTGACGGACCATCTTTTTGTGCTGTGGGCTGGTCCGAAATGAGGAAATATGGCATCTAAAGCTACGATTTCGTGCTGGTTGAAAGAGGCTATAGGCTCAGCATATTTGCTGTGTGGTAAGCCTGTACCGATTGGTCTTCAGGCTCATTCTACCCGTTTGCAGGCAGCTTCTTGGGCGGAGTTTCAAATGGTCTCACCGCAGGAGATCTGCAGGGCGGCGACTTGGAAGTCTTTGCATACTTTTGCCAGACACTACAGACTGGAGAAGCAGTGCTTAGCGCAGACCTCTCCAGATCCCATCCCAGGTAAGAAAGCTCTGGTACATCCCAGGAATCTGGACTGATCCAGGTATGTAGAGGGAATGGAAAATTAGTTTCTAACCTGATAATTTTCGTTCCTATAGTTCTACGGATCAGTCCAGAGGTCCCGCCCGGGGAACGCATGGAAGTAAGGGAGAGTCCGCTCAGTTATTGATTTGTTTTCAGATCTGCAGAAATTGGATTGACAGTCCTCAAGTGGTTCTACAGGTTCAGTTCCTAGGAGGGTTAAGTGAACCGGTTATTTCTTTTCTTGTTGAAGGATTATTGTACATAGTTACGGTGGTTTTTTGAGAGCCATTCTGCTTTGACATTGAGTAATACTGCCAGACTGTAGGTGGCATCAGCCTAGATAAGGCGGAGTTTTGTTTTGAAAACTTCTCTGTCTCCATCTGCTAGGGGGGGGGGGGGCAAAACCCAGGAGTCTGGACTGATCCGTGGTACTACAGGAACGAAAATTATCAGGTAAGAAACTAATTTCCTGTTATACTGAACATTTGACGGTGCATACAGTATGTAGGGCCAGGGATCCTGTGTCAGATGAGAAAGGGACTTTTAAGTGCAAGGGGAGGGTCATTTTCAAAGTTAAACACCCAGGTAAGATGGCCTGACAGAGAATGCAGTGACAAGATTGGCTGCTTCCACAGTGCCTGCAGTCTTAGCCTCAGGAAGAGGAAAGCACCTGCACGTGCATTCACTTACACTGGTATTATGTATACACCATACCCCTTCCCATCCCCCCCTAACGTATGTGCGGTGTACACTGGTATTATGTATACACCATACCCCCTCCCATCCCCCCTAACGTATGTGCGGTGTACACTGGTATTATGTATATGCCATACCCCCTCCCATCCTCCCTAACCTATGTGCGGTGTACACTGGTATTATGTATACACCGTACCCCCTCCCATGCCCCCTAACGTATGTGCGGTGTACACTGGTATTATGTATACACCATACCTCCTCCCATCCCCCCTAACGTATGTGCGGTGTACACTGGTATTATGTATACACCGTACCCCCTCCCATCCCCCCTAACCTATGTGCAGTGTACACTGGTATTATGTATACACCGTACCCCCTCCCACACCCCCTAACGTATGTGCGGTGTACACTGGTATTATGTATACACCATACCCCCTCCCATCCCCCCTAACCTATGTGCAGTGTACACTGGTATTATGTATACGCCGTACCCCCTCCCACGCCCCCAGTGTATGTGCGGTGTACACTGGTATTATGTATACACCGTACCCCCTCCCATCCCCCCTAACCTATGTGCGGTGTACACTGCTATTATGTATACACCGTACCCCCTCCCTCCCCCCTAACATATGTGCGGTGTACACTGGTATTATGTATACACCGTACCCCCTCCCGTCCCCCCTAACCTATGTGCGGTGTACACTGGTATTATGTATACACCGTACCCCCTCCCATCCCCCCTAACGTATGTGCCGTGTACACTGGTATTATGTATACACCGTACCCCCTCCCATCCCCCCTAACGTATGTGCCGTGTACACTGGTATTATGTATACACCGTACCCCCTCCCATCCCCCCTAACCTGTGTGCTGTGTACACTGGTATTATGTATACACCGTACCCCCTCCCATGCCCCCAGTGTATGTGCGGTGTACACTGGTATTATGTATACGCCGTACCCCCTCCCATCCCCCCTAACATATCTGCGGTGTACACTGGTATTATGTATACACCATACCCCCTCCCACCCCCCCTAACGTATGTGCGGTGTACACTGGTATTATGTATACACCATACCCCCTCCCATCCCCCCCTAACCTATGTGCGGTGTACACTGGTATTATGTATACACCGTACCCCCTCCCTCCCCCCTAACATATGTGCGGTGTACACTGGTATTATGTATACGCCGTCCCCCCTCCCATGCCCCCTAACCTATGTGCGGTGTACACTGGTATTATGTATACACCGTACCCCCTCCCACGCCCCTAGTGTATGTGCGGTGTACACTGGTATTATGTATACACCGTACCCCCTCCCTCCCCCCTAACCTATGTGCGGTGTACACTGGTATTATGTATACGCCGTACCCCCTCCCACCCCCCCTAACGTATGTGCGGTGTACCCTGGTATTATGTATACGCCGTCCCCCCTCCCACCCCCCCTAACGTATGTGCGGTGTACACTGGTATTATGTATACACCGTACCCCCTCCCTCCCCCCTAACATATGTGCGGTGTACACTGGTATTATGTATACACCGTACCCCCTTCCATCCCCCCTAACGTATGTGCGGTGTACACTGGTATTATGTATACACCATACCCCCTCCCATGCCCCCTAACGTATGTGCGGTGTACACTGGTATTATGTATACACCGTACCCCCTCCCATGCCCCCTAACGTATGTGCGGTGTACCCTGGTATTATGTATACGCCGTCCCCCCAATGAGTGTGCAGCTGTGTTGTATGCACCCTGCGAGAGTGCGTTGGCGGTGTACATGTTCGCTTCTGGAGGTAATATTTCTTCCTAAAGAGATGTTTGTGCATGCTGTGGTGTGCTTAGCCTGCAAGCAAAGGACGTTCAGATGTTGCCTCTCTTCCTGCAGAGGGAGTCTTAACTCTGCGTGCGAAGCCACCAGCTCATGAAGAGTTTATCGACTGTTTCCAGAAATTTAAACACGGCTTTAACCTTCTGGTAAGCAACTAGCAGAGAGGAGCCTGGGAGACTGTCTTCAGCGAGCCTTCCTGCCCCGGGGCGTCTCCAGCCACGAGTCCGTTCCGTACAAGGAGGTGCCAGCCACGTTTCGTAGCTCGCAGCTCCCGCAGGCAGTGGCGGCGCCCTTCCCGTGTCTGTGTCTGTGTGTGGAGCTCGAATCTCTGACCCCTGCTGTCTTGGCGGAGAATACACAGGTTGAATTAGTGGTCAGGATTACTGGGTGGTTTGATGCCTGGGGCAGTGCTGGGTGGTGCTGCAGGGGGGCTACATTTTATTATGAGGCTAGTGAAGGTGGAAGGGTAAATGGATTAAACACAGGGAAGCCCAGGAGCTGAGCAGTCTGTGCATTTTCCTGCCCCCTCTCCCCGGCTCTCTGCAGTGCCCCAGCCCTCTCCTCTCGGATGTGAGCAGACACTGAAGCTCTTTAGTGCTTTTCCAACCTTTGCTCCATCCTCTCTTCCTTATTATTACGTCAGTAGCTATGGAAGCCATGTTCAGGGGTGGTAAAACCTCTCCTGCAGGGTAATGGTGGGCTCTGTGTGATAGGAGTAATAAATGTAAGGGCTGACTGCACTAAGCTGGGGAATCACCACTCATGCACTTCCGTCCTCAGGCCAAGTTAAGACGTCACATCCAGAACCCCAGTGCCACGGAGCTGGTCCACTTCCTGTTCACGCCCTTAAATATGGTAAGAGACTGCCCTAGCACGGCGCAGCATAAGAAAGCACGTGACACGCTAATGACAGCGAGCAGGAAAGCCTGCAGCCTGGGGAGACCTGTGCTGGAAGGAGGGCTCTGGGGCTTGTGCTGTGTTTATAGCAATGGGGCTATGTGAGATTCGGTAGGAGGGTGGGGTTGGATATTGTGTGTGTGTGTGTGTGTGTGTGTAAGGAGTGTGTGGCTCTTTGTGTACAGAAGTGCAAAAATATGTGATGTGTGAGTTGTGGGGTGCATGGGAGACTCTGACGTGAATTGGGGGGTAGGGATGTGGGATTGCTGGGAGTAAGGGGGGGGGGGTGATAAGAGGCAGGTGACTGGAGGTGGGCGTGTGAGGTTTGTGTGAGGTGCGGGAGAAGACATTGACTTTAAAACGTGGCCGGCGCTGCGACTGGGCGGCACAGCGCTGTGGCATCCATGCCTTCTCTGCAAGAGCAGGAATGGTCACCGCTTCTCTAATGTGCAGGAGCTGGAACACAACCCTACAGAAAACCTTCCCACCATGTTCCTGGGTCATTGCTAATCCGTTCCCCACCCCCAGCAGCAGGCACCACGTAAGGAAGCTGCTGGCCCTGAGCAGGGCGGTGACGTCCTTTCCTCCTGGGCCCTCTAAGTGTGATGCATTTCTTCAGTGCATTTCAGAAGATGACAGGACTGGTGGTTAGGATCAGCTTCGCTTAGTGTGCGCCTTTGGTGCTGTGGGAGCTGGGGGTCTCCTGTCTCGGTGACTTATTGAAGGGGGGGTACGTTTCTGTCTATCGTAGATGGTGCAAGCTACCGGGGGCCCAGAGCTGGCAAAGACGGTGCTGAGTCCCCTGCTGCTGAAGGACACGGTGGATTTCTTAATGTGTGCGGTGACGAGCGAGGAGCGGCAGCAGTGGCTGGCGCTGGGTGATACATGGACCAAGCCAAGGTAAGGATCCTTATGTGCGGTGAGCTCCTCCATTACCCCGTCCCCCCGCTGGTACTTTTCTACTAAAGAGCTTGCCCAGGGTCTGAACAAGACGGGCTATCAGATCAATCTTTATCATTCGCTTCTCATCACCCTTTTAAGGGAACGTATATTAGCCAAGGCAGCAGTTCTAGGCAGGTAAACTCTGACTCCTATCCCGGCTTTATAAAGGCAGTTTCCTAGCGTGTAGCCAGATGGACTCGGGGGGGGAGAGGGCTTAGGCCATCACGGTCGCGCTCGGCTTCTGCACCCGCTGCCTTTCAGCAGCAAAGTCCATGCCGGGAACCGGTTACTGGACAAAGGCAACCTCGGAGGGATCTCGAAATCTCAACTGGGGGAGGGTCCTTTAGGTATCACGCAGGAGAGTACAGAAATCCCGCTAAACACCAATGCTGGTGAGGGAAAGCATGTCCATATCTGCCAGGAGATGGAGAGATACTGAAGGGCTGAGGTGAATATCTAGGGTGACCTCAGCTTTGAAACCTGACTCTGTCTCCATCTGCTGGCAGGGGAGCACATAACCCATTGCTCATGAGTCCATCTGGCTACACTAAGGAAAACAAAATTATCAGGTAAGTAATTTCTCCGTGGACAGGCAAGATAATGTCAGATGACTTCAGGCTACGGCACCAGATGGAAAAGCTCTCTGGTTTTTTATTTTCTCTCTGTTATTCTCAGCAGTCGTCTGCTCTGCAAGCTCCTCAGCCTTTCCTTCTACTCTCACCAATGGATGAGATTTTGCTCTTTTCTTAGCTGTTCATCACATTTTTCCTTTGCTTTTTTTCCTCTGACTTTGTATTTTTCTTTTTCTTTTTAGTGACTGTCAAAAAATATATATATTTATTTTAAAATTCTTTTTACTTCAAAATTGAGTTTGACCTGGTACCAGTTCCCCTCACAGTGTCTGAGAAGAAACTGGGCTTTAAGAGATGTCCTTGGTGTCGTTAACAGATGTCTGGGCCCATCTCACGATCTGTCTGATTGCATTGCCTACGCCCACGTGATCCCCCTGGGCCAAAAGGTCAAGGAGCCATGCACTAGGGGATCAATATTACTCGAATATGGGATAACGTGGTGCAGGTTTCTCAGGGCGCCATGCTCGGGTCTAGAACAGCTGCTCATCAGTTTCCTATGGTTCAGGTTGCAAAGACTGCAATCTATGGGGAAGCACTTCAAATAGATAAAATTATCTACGTTATTCCAGTAATTCAAAAGGCTAAAAAATATGATAAATGCCTTTATGAGACCGATCTATGATATTTCTTCCAGAACTTTGGCAGGGGAGATATGATACAGACCTTCAGATACCTAAAAGGTACCATCTCACGCTGTCTTCTGTCCATCAACCAGTTTGCAATCCAGGTCACCACCTCGGCACTGACTCCCAAGCTTCTCATTTTATTCACCAGCCTCCTGTATCAAAAGCTTTGCTGAAATCCAAGTAAATCACATTGCACACTCTTCCCTGATCCAATTCCCTAGTCACCCAATCAAAGAAATCAATCAGATTTGTCTGACAGGACCTTCCCCTGGTGAATCCCTGCTGCCTCTGGTCCATCAATTCTCCCGACTGTAGATAGTTCTCTATCCTTTCCTTCTGTAGAGTCTCCATTACCTTTCCCACCACCGAGGTGAGGGTAACCGGTCTGTAGTTTCCAGCCTCCTCTCTCTCCCACTCTTGTGAAGCGAGACCACCACCGCTCTCCTCCAATCACTCGGCACCACACCCGTTTCTAGGGATCTAATGAACAGGTCACACAGCGGACCTGCCAGAACATCTCTGAGCTCCCTCAGTATCCTGGGATGAACCTCATCAGGCCCCAATGCTTTGTCCACTTTCCAGGGATCTATTGAACAGGTCACACAGCGGAGCCCCCAGCTCATCTCTGAGCTCCCTCAGTATCCTGGGATGAACCTCATCAGGCCCCAATGCTTTGTCCACTTTCCAGGGATCTATTGAACAGGCCACACAGCGGAGCCGCCAGCTCATCTCTGAGCTCCCTCAGTATCCTTGGATGAACCTCATCAGGCCCCATGGCTTTGTCCACTTTCCAGGGATCTATTGAACAGGTCACACAGCGGAGCCCCCAGCTCATCTCTGAGCTCCCTCAGTATCCTGGGATGAACCTCATCAGGCCCCATGGCTTTGTCCACTTTCCAGGGATCTATTGAACAGGTCACACAGCGGAGCCCCCAGCTCATCTCTGAGCTCCCTCAGTATCCTGGGATGAACCTCATCAGGCCCCATGGCTTTGTCCACTTTCTAGGGATCTATTGAACAGGTCACACAGCGGAGCCGCCAGCTCATCTCTGAGCTCCCTCAGTATCCTGGGATGAACCTCATCAGGTCCCATGGCTTTGTCCACTTTCCAGGGATCTATTGAACAGGTCACACAGCGGAGCCGTCAGCTCATCTCTGAGCTCCCTCAGTATCCTGGGATGAACCTCATCAGGCCCCATGGCTTTGTCCACTTTCCAGGGATCTATTGAACAGGTCACACAGCGGAGCCCCCAGCTCATCTCTGAGCTCCCTCAGTATCCTGGGATGAACCTCATCAGGCCCCATGGCTTTGTCCACTTTCCAGGGATCTATTGGACAGGTCTTTCAGTGGACCCGCCAGCACATTTCTGAACTCCCTCAGTATCCTAGGATGAACCTCATCAGGCCCCATGGCTTTGTCCACTTTCCAGGGATCTATTGAACAGGTCACACAGCGGAGCCCCCAGCTCATCTCTGAGCTCCCTCAGTATCCTGGGATGAACCTCATCAGGTCCCATGGCTTTGTCCACTTTCCAGGGATCTATTGAACAGGTCACACAGCGGAGCCCCCAGCACATCTCTGAGCTCCCTCAGTATCCTGGGATGAACCTCATCAGGCCCCATGGCTTTGTCCACTTTCCAGGGATCTATTGAACAGGTCACACAGCGGAGCTGCCAGAACATCTCTGAGCTCCCTCAGTATCCTGGGATGGACCTCATCAGGCCCCATGGCTTTGTCCACTTTCCAGGGATCTATTGAACAGGTCACACAGCGGAGCCCCCAGCGCATCTCTGAGCTCCCTCAGTATCCTGGGATGGACCTCATCAGGCCCCATGGCTTTGTCCACTTTCCAGGGATCTACTGAACAGGTCACACAGCGGAGCCCCCAGCTCATCTCTGAGCTCCCTCAGTATCCTGGGATGAACCTCATCAGGCCCCAATGCTTTGTCCACTTTCCAGGGATCTATTGAACAGGTCACACAGCGGAGCCGCCAGCTCATCTCTGAGCTCCCTCAGTATCCTTGGATGAACCTCATCAGGCCCCATGGCTTTGTCCACTTTCCAGGGATCTATTGAACAGGTCACGCAGCGGAGCCCCCAGCTCATCTCTGAGCTCCCTCAGTATCCTGGGATGAACCTCATCAGGCCCCATGGCTTTGTCCACTTTCCAGGGATCTATTGAACAGGTCACGCAGCGGAGCCCCCAGCTCATCTCTGAGCTCCCTCAGTATCCTGGGATGGACCTCATCAGGCCCCATGGCTTTGTCCACTTTCCAGGGATCTATTGAACAGGTCACACAGCGGAGCCCCCAGCAGATCTCTGAGCTCCCTCAGTATCCTGGGATGAACCTCATCAGGCCCCATGGCTTTGTCCACTTTCCAGGGATCTATTGAACAGGTCACACAGCGGAGCCACCAGCAGATCTCTGAGCTCCCTCAGTATCCTGGGATGAACCTCATCAGGTCCCATGGCTTTGTCCACTTTCAGTTTCCCCAGCTCTTCCCATACATTCTCCTCTGTAAATGGAGTCACATCTACTCCCCTCCCCTCCAGTTTCTTGTTAACTAGCGAGGGTCCTTCTCCAGGGTCCTCTTTAGTGAACACCGAACTGAAGTATTTGTTTAATATTTCTGCCATTTCTTCCTCTCTCTCCACACGTTGCTCATTGTCATCTTTCAGTCTCACTTCTGCCCTCCCTTCTTCCTCTGATATATTTGAAAACTGTTTTGCCGCCTCTCTTTACCTCGTTGGCAACCTTTCTTCCGCTTGACCTTTTGCTTTTCTGATTTCTTTCTTCCTCTCCCTCGTTTTCACCAGGCATTGATTCCTGTTTTCCTTTTTTTGGGATCCTTTACGCTGCTTCAACGCTGTTCTTTTTGCCTTTACTTTTCAGCCCCGTCCCTTCTGAAGCAGCTCGGTTTCTTTTTCCTCTTATTCTAACAGGTTTATTGCCTTTATGATTGCTCCTTTCAGCTTCTCCCACTCCTGATCCCACCTCTCCTTTTCCGCCGGTCTTAGCTCGCTATAAAGGCAGGAGAGATGCATGCGATGGCGGCCGTGCAGGAAGGCTGAGGAGAGCTTTTCTGTCTGTGCCCTCAGGATGATGTCCCCGTCTATGTGGCACCTCTTACAGCTCTGCAGCTCTGCTATTCCTCTGTCATTTTGTAGAGCAAAGAACATCCCTGGGGTGGCTGCTTCCTTCCTCCCTCCCTCTAATGCCCAGGACACAAACTCCCTCTGATTTAACCTCGCTGGGGTGAGACTGGCATATGTACAGCACAGAGAGCTGAAGGGAGAGTATTAAACATGGGTGTGGCCAGAGGAAAAGGTGAATCCTTTTATTGCATGAACGTGTGACCCTATAAACCAGAAAATGGGGGGAGCTAGAAGTGAGACTGGAGAGAGAGGCAAGTAATGTCCACGTGTCCGGAGTGCCTGTGCCTGAACCCTGTGCTTCCACAGGCGAGGAGCACGATACCAGTCAGGTACAGGGCTGTAAATGGGCGATTGCATAGACGTGTGCTGGCTTTCTGCCGTCCTTGCTTTACGTTCCTCCTTCTAACCTTGTCCGTGGATTGTGGTTGCAGAGCGCTGCGTGCTTACGGCTCCCCACTCCTCGTATGTGCAATTGGCTCCATCACAGCAGTTATGACAGAGCCCCAGTGTGACGTCTCTGCAGAGCCTGGCCATGTGTAAAGGAGGGGGCAGGATATGAAAAGTAGCTGGCGTGTCCAGCAGGGCAGTGCACCTGGGCATTTTGATAAGCATCAGGCATGGAGAGGCTGGGGCCAGAATAGCAGTGAAATGAAACACATCTAATACAGCATTTACCTGACAACTTGATTTCTGTCTGCAGAGCGGAGTGGCCGAAAGATCAGTTTATTCCACCTTACGTCCCACGCTTCAGGAATGGCTGGGAACCTCCTCTGCTGAGCTTTGTGGGGGCTCCAGTGGAGCAGGAGCTGACTCACTTAGCCGAGTCTGTAGCCAGTGCTGCGGAGCAGCAGCGTAAGCAGGAGCTGATGCAGCTGTCTGCCGAGGTAAGACCGGGGAAAGCTTTTACGCAGGCCTCATCTCACCTGCAGGGGAGGCTGAGCCCAGGGGTATACAAAGTCTACACCCCCTTCCGAAATGTTCGCCTGTTGCTGTCTCCTAGGCTGGAAGTAAAATGCATTAAAACAGGGTTTGCATGTACGCACACAACACCTTGTTTCTGTATTTATTTCTACCTCCTGCAGCTGCACGTGAGAAATATTCCAGAAATCCTTAGAAAATGGAGTAGAAAGGAAAACCTGGAATAGCTTGGTTGGATAAGTGTCCAGCTCCCATGTAATTCTGTAGCAATCCTAAATACTTCTAACCTGTTGCCTTCAAAGAATTCTCCAAGTGAATCTGCCCCTCCTGTGTTAAACCGCACTGATTCCCATGATGGCAGGATACATTCAGCACGTCCTATTGGCTCTTTCTGCTGGATAGTGCATTTCAAAGCAAAGGACCCGGCCACGAGCACCAAGGAGCTGCCAAACGAAATCCAGGACAAAGTTCTGGAAAGGGGCAGATCTGGGCATGAGTGTAAAAGAATCACAAAGTCATTGAATATCTCGTGCAGTGCAGGCAAGGCCTCTATCCTATCCAAGACATGCTGAGGGGGATATGACAGAAGTCTACAAAATCATGAAAGCACTTGAACAAGTTAATGTAAATTGGTTATTTACTGTCACAGATAATAGAAGGACCAGGGGGCACTCATGAAGTTAGCAAGTAGCTCATTTAAAACAAATCGAAAAACATTTTTTCACTCAGCGCATAGTTAAGCTCTGGAATTCATTGCCAGAGGATGTGGTTACAGCAGTTAGTGTAACTGGGTATAAAAAAGGTTTGGTTACGTTCCTAGAGGATAAATCCAGAAACTATTACTGTAATTAATAAGCAATAGTAGCTTGTGATCTATCTAATGTTTGGGTACTTGCCGGGTACTTGTGACTTGGCTTGGTGACGGTTGATGGATCCCTGGTCTGACCCAGTATGGCGGTTCTTATGTTCTAACGTAGTTATTAAGAAGTGCAAGGTGTATGGTGCCACCAAGATCCAAACTGGATGACTGAGTAAGGAGGAGACTGATCAGAGACTCAGCCACGAGGCCAAGAGCAACTTTGAAAGAGCCAAACAAAGTGGACAGTCAAGTCTTAAAAAAACAAATGTCATGGAGCTGTGCTAACCCTGTACTGTGTCGATGATGACAGCACTTCTGCACTTAATTTATAATCATTTAAAATTAGGCCAAAATGTTGTATTCAATATTGCAGATAATGTCCACAAACTAAAAAACTATCAAGTCAATACTTCAAAAAATCAAAAATACTTCAAAACAAATACCCTGACCCAATGTCCGACATCAGCAGATGCAGGCAGCTGTGCAGTAAACAGCAGTGCAGTGAGTCCAGCTCTGTAAGACGTAGAACTGCTGCTGACATCTGCGCAGCATGCACTGCTGTTGCCTGCTTCAGGGGGAGTATTCTCAAATGAATCCGCAAAAGCAATGTTGCAGTACTTCGCCGGGAGGTACTGCCTCGTGCGGCAGTCCCTGAAACCACGGAACACAAAACAACTGAAGGAGGCAGGGGAGCCCACTCCAGTCCCTGAGAGCCACAATGACCATGCATGAGAGAGATCTGCTTGCCCTCCCTCCATTCTGTGCAAATCTATCTCTGGCATATTCATTGCGGATATCTTCAAAACCTGGCCTCTTTGTGACTCTCAAGGAGCAGAGTTGGCTACCCCTGGGATAGCCAATAAGAGTGTTCAGAAAAAATGACTGCCCAGTCCTCAAAGTCTCTAAGAAAAAGTGCCAAAACGAAAAAAAAATGCTGAAAGAAAAACAGACCAATGAAGATCATTAAGTGCAAAAGGAGCAGTAGAGGGTAAAAGGTAAATCCAACGCCGGTCCCATCGTAAGAGCCGGTTATTGATCACCACCACCACTAGAGGGAGCTGGGGCCCTCTCGATCGTGGGAGAGATGAAATCTGCTTAGATACAGTGTACAAGGTAAATCCAACACTGGTCCCGTCGTAAGAGCCGGTTATTGATCACCACCACCACCACTAGAGGGGAGCTGGGGCCCTCTCGATCACGGGAGAGATGAAATCTGCTTAGATACACAGTGTAAAAGGTAAATCCAACGCAGTCCCATCGTAAGAGCCGGTTATTGATCACCACCACCACTAGAGGGAGCTGAGGCCCTCTCGATCACGGGAGAGATGAAATCTGCTTAGATACAGTGTACAAGGTAAATCCAACACTGGTCCCGTCGTAAGAGCCGGTTATTGATCACCACCACCACTAGAGGGAGCTGGGGCCCTCTCGATCACGGGAGAGATGAAATCTGCTTAGATACAGTGTAAAAGGTAAATCCAACACTGGTCCCGTCGTAAGAGCCGGTTATTGATCACCACCACCACTAGAGGGAGCTGGGGCCCTCTCGATCGTGGGAGAGATGAAATCTGCTTAGATACAGTGTAAAAGGTAAATCCAACGCAGTCCCATCGTAAGAGCCGGTTATTGATCACCACCACCACTAGAGGGAGCTGGGGCCCTCTCGATCACGGGAGAGATGAAATCTGCTTAGATACAGTGTACAAGGTAAATCCAACACGGGTCCCATCGTAAGAGCCGGTTATTTGTCACCACCACCACTAGAGGGAGCTGGGGCCCTCTCGATCACGGGAGAGATGAAATCTGCTTAGATACAGTATAAAAGGTAAATCCAACGCAGTCCCATCGTAAGAGCCGGTTATTGATCACCACCACCACCACTAGAGGGGAGCTGGGGCCCTCTCGATCACGGGAGAGATGAAATCTGCTTAGATACACAGTGTAAAAGGTAAATCCAACGCAGTCCCATCGTAAGAGCCGGTTATTGATCACCACCACCACTAGAGGGAGCTGGGGCCCTCTCGATCACGGGAGAGATGAAATCTGCTTAGATACAGTGTACAAGGTAAATCCAACACGGGTCCTATCGTAAGAGCCGGTTATTTGTCACCACCACCACTAGAGGGAGCTGGGGCCCTCTCGATCACGGGAGAGATGAAATCTGCTTAGATACAGTATAAAAGGTAAATCCAACGCAGTCCCATCGTAAGAGCCGGTTATTGATCACCACCACCACCACTAGAGGGGAGCTGGGGCCCTCTCGATCACGGGAGAGATGAAATCTGCTTAGATACACAGTGTAAAAGGTAAATCCAACGCAGTCCCATCGTAAGAGCCGGTTATTGATCACCACCACCACTAGAGGGAGCTGGGGCCCTCTCGATCACGGGAGAGATGAAATCTGCTTAGATACAGTGTACAAGGTAAATCCAACACAGGTCCCATCGTAAGAGCCGGTTATTGATCACCACCACCACTAGAGGGAGCTGGGGCCCTCTCGATCACGGGAGAGATGAAATCTGCTTAGATACAGTGTACAAGGTAAATCCAACACGGGTCCCATCGTAAGAGCCGGTTATTTGTCACCCACCACCACTAGAGGGAGCTGGGGCCCTCTCGATCACGGGAGAGATGAAATCTGCTTAGATACAGTATAAAAGGTAAATCCAACGCAGTCCCATCGTAAGAGCCGGTTATTGATCACCACCACCACTAGAGGGAGCTGGGGCCCTCTCAATCACGGGAGAGATGAAATCTGCTTAGATACAGTGTACAAGGTAAATCCAACACAGGTCCCATCGTAAGAGCCGGTTATTGATCACCACCACCACTAGAGGGAGCTGGGGCCCTCTCGATCACGGGAGAGATGAAATCTGCTTAGATACAGTGTACAAGGTAAATCCAACACAGGTCCCATCGTAAGAGCCGGCTATTGATCACCACCACTAGAGGGAGCTGGGGCCCTCTCGATCACGGGAGAGATGAAATCTGCTTAGATACAGTGTACAAGGTAAATCCAACACAGGTCCCATCGTAAGAGCCGGTTATTGATCACCACCACCACTAGAGGGAGCTGGGGCCCTCTCGATCACGGGAGAGATGAAATCTGCTTAGATACAGTGTACAAGGTAAATCCAACGTGGCCAACAGAACCGATTCTGTTCCTTGACCTTTCCTGAACCCAGATTGATACTGATGTAGGATATTGTACTTCTCTAGGATATCTAACATTGGAGGTAATCTACTTTTTCCACCACCTTGGATAAGAAGAGACTGCTAGAGATTGGGCAATAGTTGTCAATTATTTTAGGATCAGCACCAAGTTTGTTGTTGGTTTGTTTTTTGTTTTTTTGTTTAGGATGGGTTTGATAACAGCTTTTTTGAGCAAGCTGGTAAGTGAGCTTGGGAGGAGAGTAGCAAGCTGAGGTGGCTCCTTCCTCTGAGGCACTGGGGTGGCAAGTCCCTGTCATTCCGGACTGTAACAGAAGAGAAATTGTGGTCCTACTGAGCAATCTCCTTTCCTGTTAACGCTACACTAGTCCAGACTGAAATCACCTAATTTAAGCTTATCACTTTCAGATGATGATATAATAAACTAACTAAGGATATTAAGTAATTTGAATGCGTGCGAGTGGTGCCAACAGTTGTTTTTGAAGTAGAGAGAGTGTATTGCAATTCCCCCTTTCCTGAACTTTCTAGGATGGTGTATTCTGCTGTGGAATTAGGGAAGTCCTGTGGGGAGATTGGAGAAGAGGAGGGGGAAACAGAGCTCAGAGTATGACCTTACTGGGAGGATAGTCCTGGGTTAATGGGACTTCTCTATTGGCTCAGAATTGCTGTAGACTTAAGAACATAAGAAATTGCCATGCTGGGTCAGACCAAGGGTCCATCAAGCCCAGCATCCTGTTTCCAACAGAGGCCAAACCAGGCCACAAGAACCTGGCAATTACCCAAACACTAAGTCCATTCCTTGATGCAATTAATAGGCAGTGGCTATTTCCTAAGTGAAACTTGATTAATAGTCAGTTAATGGACTTCTCCTCCAAGAACTTATCCAACCTTTTTTAAACCCAGCTACTACTAACTGCACTAACCACATCCTCTGGTCAACAAATTCCAGAGCTTTATTGTGCGTTGAGTGAAAAAGAACTTTCTCCGATTAGTCTTAAATGTGCTACTTGCTAACTTCATGGAATGCCCCCTAGTCCTTCTATTATTCGAAAGAGTGAAAATAACCGAGTCACATCTACTCGTTCTAGACCTCTCATGATCTTAAACACCTCTATCATATCCCCCCTCAGTCCGTCTCTTCTCCAAGCTGAAAAGCCCTAACCTCTTTAGTCCTTTCCTCATAGGGGAGCTGTTCCATTCCCCTTATCATTTTGGTCGCCCTTCTCTGTACCTTCTCCATCACAATTAATATCTTTTTTGAGATGCGGCGACCAGAAAGGAGATCAGCCGGTAAGAGCAGAATCTTTTTACTGCCACTTATGATTTTCAAACCTGGCGTCTGCCCCCTCAGCTTCAGGTCATGGACAGGCATTCTGCAAGTTATCTTCTTCGGTGCTTTTCCAAGCAGGTCGCTGCTTTCAGAGTCTTGCACTACACAACATTTAGCTGTCACTTTGTGGGAAAGGTGTTGCAGTGACTCTGCTGCTTCTCCCTGGAGTTTAATGAGGAAGGTGACTCGTTCCCTTCCACGTGCACCCCATGTTCATCCTGCCACTGAACTGTAACCCCTGCTTCTCCTTGTGTTTTTCAGCTGCCCAGCGTGCCAGACTATGCTCCAGCCGACGGGTGCGTATTTAGTAACACGCTCAGCAGTGGTCAGAGCTATGGGGACCGGGCCCAGCTTTAACACTACTGTCACATGCTTTCTGCAGGAGTCAATTGTGAGGTTTTCTTTCTCTACACAAATGTTTGCCCCCTTCCTGCGTTCACTTTCCATTTTTGAATCCTTCCCTCAGTTAAACTACAGCTGCATGGCTTGTGCTGAAACAGTGAGAGACTGACTCTCAGCAGCACGCAGTAGCCACGGGGACTCGTTTCATTGCTCTGAGCAAGCCAATCTCTCAGTGCAGCACATATGGGCTGTAATCAGACTCAGACCTCTCTCTCTCTCTCTCCTTTGTCCTCTGTCCTCTCTCTCCTCTGTCCTCTCTCTCCTCTCTCCTCTCTCTCCTCGCTCTCTCTCTCCTTTCTCTCCTCTCTCTCTCTGCTCTCTCTCCCTCTCCTCTCCTCCCTCTCCTCTCTCTCCTCGCTCTCTCTCTCCCCTCTCCCTCTCTCTCCCCCTCTCCCTCTCTCTCCCCCTCTCCCTCTCTTCTCTCTCTCCCTCTCCTTGCTCTCTCTCCCTCTCCTTGCTCTCTCTCTCCTTTCTCTCCTCTCTCTCTCTGCTCTCTCTCTCTCTCTCCTCTCCTCCCTCTCCTCTCTCTCCTCGCTCTCTCTCTCCCCCTCTCCCTCTCCTCTCTCTCCCCCCTCTCCCTCTCTTCTCTCTCTCTCCCTCTCTTCTCTCTCTCTCCCTCTCTTCTCTCTCTCCCTCTCCTTGCTCTCTCTCCCTCTCCTTGCTCTCTCTCTCCTCTCCTCTCTCTCTCTCTCTCTCTCTTTTGCATGATTTCCAAGCTGCTCTGGTCAGAATAGTACAACTCTGCCCACTGTAACCAAACCAGTAAACCTGCACGGCAGGACCTGCTAGAATCACTTGGGGCAGGTTATTTTTTTACTTCAATTTGATTTAATTTTGGAAAAGCACAAATATTACTGCATTGCCTGGGATCACATCCATAGCTGCTGCTTTGGTCTGAGGTCTCTCTGAGTATTTTGGGAAGGGCGTGATTAACTGTTCACTCTCTCTGTATTGCAGAAAGTATGATGCTCACAACAAAGCACAGCCCAAGAAATTTGCCAAATCCAAGTATGACTTTGTGGCGAGGAACAGCAGTGAGCTTTCAGTCCTGAAAGATGACATCTTTGAGGTAATTGGCTGTGCAATCCTGACATCACTTCTCAATGGGCATTTTTTCCTTCCTCTGCGTGGCGTGGATCTGATGCCAGTTCATTCATTCCAGTTTGCTGTGCAGGGTCTCTAACCCCAAGAGTTTGCAGTGCACGTGCAGGGGGAATTAGTGATTGCCAGAGGTTTGCGCACAGGCAGATTTTGGGGTTTCCTCCATTAGGTGGATAAAGTAGACTGAGCTGCAGATTTTGGGGTCTCCTCCATTAGGTGGATAAAGCAGACTGAGCTGCAGATTTTGGGGTCTCCTCCATTAGGTGGATAAAGCAGACTGAGCTGCAGATTTTGGGGTCTCCTCCATTAGGTGGATAAAGCAGACTGAGCTGCAGATTTTGGGGTCTCCTCCATTAGGTGGATAAAGCAGACTGAGCTGCAGATTTTGGGGTCTCCTCCATTAGGTGGATAAAGCAGACTGAGCTGCAGATTTTGGGGTCTCCTCCATTAGGTGGATAAAGCAGACTGAGCTGCAGATTTTGGGGTCTCCTCCATTAGGTGGATAAAGCAGACTGAGCTGCAGATTTTGGGGTCTCCTCCATTAGATGGATAAAGCAGACTGAGCTGGATTCTGCTTCCAGCTCCTGTTTCTCTCTAATGCTCAGTAAACTCCCAGAGAGGCAGGCAGGCGCACCAAACCCCCTTACTCGGCAGACGTAGGTGGTTGTTTATTCTACCCCCAGTGGGGGCTTCCTGGTGATGCGTCAGTCACTGCGGGATGGGAGCAGTGCCTGTCCTGCCTGTGCTCTGAATGCTCCTGTGCTCTCACAGCCTCTTCAGTAAGGAAGAGAGACTTTCTGGTAGTGGACATGGTGAGTTTTCTTCTTGCTTTCACCCCTCCCTCACTCCCCTGCTCTCACGAGTGGTCCAGGCACTAAGTCTGAGCTGCAGGCCCCTCTCAGCAGTGGATATATATTGTTCCAGCACAGATAATCTTGTATTTATTATATTGCTCTGTACATACGGTGCTGCACTATATTCCTTGTAATCATCGTATTACATATAGCTGTTCTCTATTTTTAATCACATACATTTCCAATACGTTTATTGTCAAACGCCCCTGGCGAAATGTTTTTTGTTCTATGAACACCGAAGTGATATCTTTGATGAACATCGGAATATAAAAGCCGTTAAATAAATAATATAATAAATATATTAAGTGAAGGTCTGGGTCAGCAGACGTTTCTCAGAATAGTCAGTGAGTCGTCGTAAGATACGCAAAATCTCTCGCTATTACTCTTTCTTCAGTAACTGAGCAGCTAGGCCACTATACTTACAGTCAAACACCACTAATTTATAAAATTCAAGAAGTTAAAGAAGCAAAAGCAGGGCTCAGCCTGGCAGATGTACCCTGCGCCCCAACACAGCCGTGAGGAGAGCGAGCAAGCAGAAAGTCACAGGAGGGAGCAGAGGGACTTCCTGGGCTGCAGCATTGGAAAGGAAATGAATTACACTGCTAATATATGGAAAGAGTATTTATTGTATTTATTTGTTCCACCTTTGCAGTCACTTGAAAACAGATCAGTATTTCCCTGTCCTGAGAGTCTCACAGTCTTCAGCAATCTTTTAACCAAAGCAGTTACAAGTAAAAGCAGGAGATGTCCTCAGAGATTAAGGAGAACTGATTTCACCACCTTGTACAAAGGGTGCTGAAATTTTGAAATACTTTGCCAGTCGCAGTAGTTATGACTAAAGCACTAAATCGGATCAATAGCTGGTTGGCGGGGCTTGCAGAAGCAGAAGGTAATGGGTGGGGCTTGCAGAAGGTAATGGGCGGGGCTTTCAGAAGCAGAAGTTAATGGGCGGGGCTTTCAGAAGCAGACGGTAATGGGCGGGGCTTTCAGAAGCAGAAGGTAATGGGTGGGGCTTGCAGAAGGTAATGGCGGGCGGGGCTTTCAGAAGCAGAAGGTAATGGGCGGGGCTTTCAGAAGCAGAAGGTAATGGGCGGGGCTTGCAGAAGGTAATGGTGGGCGGGGCTTTCAGAAGCAGAAGAAGGTAATGGGTGGGGCTTGCAGAAGGTAATGGTGGGCGGGGCTTTCAGAAGCAGAAGGTAATGGGTGGGGCTTGCAGAAGGTAATGGCGGGCGGGGGCTTTCAGAAGCAGAAGGTAAAGGTGGGCGGGGCTTGCAGAAGGTAATGGGTGGGGCTTGCAGAAGGTAATGGCGGGCGGGGCTTTCAGAAGCAGAAGGTAATGGGTGGGGCTTGCAGAATGTAATGGCGGGCGGGGGCTTTCAGAAGCAGAATGTAATGGCGGGCGGGGGATTTCAGAAGCAGAGGGTAATGGGTGGGGCTTGCAGAGGGTAATGGGTGGGGCTTGCAGAGGGTAATGGGTGGGGCTTGCAGAAGGTAATGGCGGTCGGGGGCTTTCAGAAGCAGAAGGTAATGGGTGGGGCTTGCAGAAGGTAATGGTGGGCGGGGCTTTCAGAAGCAGAAGGTAATGGGTGGGGCTTGCAGAAGGTAATGGCGGGCGGGGCTTTCAGAAGCAGAAGGTAATGGGTGGGGCTTGCAGAATGTAATGGCGGGCGGGGGCTTTCAGAAGCAGAATGTAATGGCGGGCGGGGGATTTCAGAAGCAGAGGGTAATGGCGGGCGGGGGCTTTCAGAAGGTGATGGCGGGCGGGGGATTTCAGAAGCAGAAGGCAATGGTGGGTGGGGGCTTTCAGAAGGTGATGGCGGGCGTGGCTTGCAGAAGGTAATAGCGGGCGGGGGATTTCAGAAGCAGAGGGCAATGGCGGGTGGGGGCTTTCAGAAGCAGAAGGTGATGGCGGGCGGGGGCTTTCAGAAGGTGATGGCGGGCGGGGGCTTTCAGAAGGTGATGGCGGGCGGGGGCTTTCAGAAGGTGATGGAGGGCGGGGGCTTTCAGAAGGTAATGGGCAGTGGGCGGGGGCTTTCAGAATGTAATGGCAGGCGGGGCTTTCAGAAGCAGAAGGTAATGGCGTGTGGGGCTTGCAGAAGGTATTGGTGGGCGGGTGATAGGGCAAGTATTTAGCAATTCTGATCCCATCACCATATTTGGGATTGGGAAGGAATTTAGGCCTCCCTTGAGGTTACCACTGTGGAATCTTAATTTGGTGCTGGACTTTTTGGCGGGCTCTGCGTTCTGACCACTACGTAGTCTTTCCTTACAGTTGTTACTTTGAAGACGTTGTTCCTGGTGGCTATATGTTCTGCGCATCAGAAATCTGAGCTGCAGGCCTTCCCTCTGAACCTAGCAACCATGCCCCCTCCTCCTACTCCCACCTCATCAGCCCCCCCCTCCTCCTACCCCTCCATATCCGCCCTCTTACCCATCACCTTGTGAATAGTTAAAGAACATATTGTGAATAGTTAAAGAACCTACTTTCCTTCTACCCGCACAAGAATTACCTCCTCTTACCCCCCCTTTCCCCTTTCACCTTTTCCCTTTTCCCTTCTACTCTCCTTAAGAGTTTATCAAGTAATCACCTGATAAACCACCTATCCCAAGTTGAACAGCTGTCATATTGTTTATCTATTCTAATTTATAGTAAAGCTAAATATTGTTTATCTATGCTTATCTACTCTAAATTATTGTAAAGCCTGTTGCTACGTTACGTTACATTGTGAACCGGGGTGATGTTTTTAACGTGCCCCGGTATATAAAAAACTCCTAAATAAATAAATAAATAAATTGTCTTGCCCGGAGCCGTTCCTTCGGGTGACTCCAGGGGTGTTACAGTTGCGTATTGTTCCATCCTTCTCAGACTTTTATTTGAATTAGTCCATCTCCTTGCCATCCTTGGATAAGGTCAGAGATGCGGAGGAGTTTCACCTTTTGCGCTCCTTGGATGTTATCGTACGACAAGGCTCTTATCTGGAGGTCTCTGAGTCTTTTCAAGAGACGGATCGCCTGTTTGTTCTCAATGCAGGGAGTAAGTAGGGCGCTCCGGCTTTGCGGGCTACCATAGCTCATTGGATTAAGTTGGTGGTCACGGCCATATATGTGGATGCTGGAAAGCTGTTGCCTACTCAGGTTAGGGCCTATTCCACTAAGGCTCAGGCAGTGTCATGGGCAGAAGTTAGTCTGTCATCTCCCATCAATATCTGGCGACCTGCGACATGGTCCTCCTTACACACTTTTATTCCAGATTTTAACATCTGGATGTGCAGGCCCGGGAGGATGCAGCCTTTGTATGTGCGGTGTTGACTGGACTGCGGACAGTCTCCCATCATGTTTGGGAATAGCTTTGGTACATCCCACTGGTCCTGAGTCCATTTGTCTACACGCTAGGAAATGGAGAAATTACTTGCCTGATAACTTCATTTTCCTTAGTGTAGACAGATGGTCTCAGCTTCCTGCCCTCGGCTGCCACATGAGTGTGTCAATAGTCCTCATGTGGGGCTGTGAGTCCCAAGGGATTACTGGTAAGGGTTCATCCAGTCCCTAACTTGGGGTACCTAGAATCTTATGTGAGTTCAGTGTTTATGGTTGGTTGGGTACAGTACTGGTTACCTGTTTTTAATCAAGTTTTTTGCTAGTCTGTCCACAGTTGCTTTTGAAGAGAATACTGGCAGGCTGGGGTCACTGCAGGGCTTTAAATACTGTGACGTCAGCTTGCTCCGTCTCCATCTGCTGGCAGGGGAGCATAACCCACTGGTCCTGAGTCCATCCATCTACACTAAGGAAAACTAAATTATCAGGTAAGTAATTTCTCCAGTACTTTGCAATGTTTGTGCCAAATTATTTTATCCCAGGACAGCAGGATGTAGTCCTCACATATGGGTGACGTCACTGACGGAGCCCTATTGCGGGAAAACTTCTGTCAAAGTTTCTAGAAACTTTTGACTGGCCCTGTGAGGCCACTGAGCATGCCCAGCATGCCATGATATTCTCTGCCACAGGGGTCTCACTCTAGTCTTCGTTTTTCCGCGCTGCTGTAAGCATCACGGAGATAGGAGCCCTGTGAGTTTCATTACTCACTTCTGACTGAAAAAGTCATTTTTTTCCAAAGTTTTTTCCCCACAGGGATCTCTCTCTCCTTTTCTCACCGGACGGTGAGAAATTGATAGCTTTTTTACGTGAGAAAAAATAATAGATTTTCTCACAAAACTTTTCATCAACGGCCGTCGATACAGACATGGCTTCGGGTTTTAAAAAATGCCCGATTTGTAATCGGACCATGTCAGTCACAGACCAACACCTAGAGTGTGTCGTCTGTTTAGGTGACAAACATGACATCTCGTCCTGCCAACAATGCCAGGAAATGACTCCGAAGGGAAGGAAGCTAAGGAGAGAAAAAATGGAACATCTTTTCCACCTGCAACTCCTTCCTTCACCTTCGACGTCCACAAAATCATCACCAGCAGGAGTTACAAAAAAAGTCCTCCTGAAAAAACGTCGACTGGAAGGATCCTGAGATATAAAGCATTGCCAACACCGTCGACGATATCCATCAGGTCAGTAACCGACATAAGGCCTAAACATAAACATCGGCATGCCTCGGCATCACAGTTACCCCCTCCCAGGGGGAACCAAGCACAAAGCGGCAAAAACATACCGACACACCGGTACCGTCCGAGCTTACTCCGGTACAACCGGTTCAGCCATCGCAGGAGATATTGTCTCCTCCTCCATCGACGCCAGCCGTACCAACAATCTCACAGGACTTGTCGATACTAATCAAAGAAGCAGTAATGCAAGCCCTAAAAGACCAGCTTCCGGCGACCATGCTGATGCCGGCGATATCGCCAATGCTGGTGATGTCTCCGATACCGGTGACATCACCGATGCTGGTTACCTTGCTGAAGACGATGGCACTCTCGATACCGGTGACATCACCGATGCTGGGATCACTCCCAATGCCGGGGAAAACCCCGATGCCAGTGATGTCGATTCCACTAATGCCCTCGACATCTCTTCCAACGTCGATACCTTTTATCTTGCCGATATTGATGACCTCATCTGTTCCGGCACCGATGCCCATCTTTACCCTAGCGCCAACACAAGGGAAAAGGGATAAAACACAGATGATTGAAAAACATCCATCGAAGACACCAATTCCTTCGATGCCAAAACCTTCACCAATGGTACCACTCATTCCTGGGGCTCCAGGATCTTCAGAGTCAGCACTGCACAGCATCATTATGAAAAGATATCAGGATTTATTGGATTCCTTACCATCTAATCCAAGAGAGGATAATCCAGAAGACTCTTCTCCTGATGATCCTTTACCAGGACCTTCTGGCCTTCCTCCACCACCTAGGACTTCAGTACCACCACAGCAAACTCCAGAATATGATACTTGGAGTGATACTGCCTCAGAGACATCATCAGAAGATTTTATGTCTGACCCATCACCACCACATCCCAGGAAACAATCTCCTCCAGAGGATTTCACTTTTACTAGTTTTGTGCAGGAAATGGCGGATTCCATTCCCTTTAAATTAGAAACAGAGCAGGACACCAGGCAACAAACCTTGGAGGTACTCCAATTTGTTGACCCTCCGAAACAGGTGGTGGCCATTCCAATACATGATCTTACAATTGCAACATCGTCTATGGGAACATCCCTGCTCTGTTCCAGTAGTGAACAAGAAGATGGACAGTACCTACTTAGTCCAATCCACTCCAGGATAACAGAAGTCACAACTTCCTCACCACTCAGTGGTTGTGGAATCAGCACAGAAAAGATCAAAAAGAACAAGAGTGCATTCATCAAACCCCCCCAGGAAAAGACCATAGATTTCTGGATTCCCTGGGTCGTAAAGTGTTTCAAGGGGCCATGCTAAACTCTTGGATTTCTTCCTATTACCTTTACATGACCCAGTATCAAAGAAACTTATGGAAACAAATTCAAGAATTTGTCCCATCTCTTCCTACTCAATATCAGGAGGCTGCCCAGGCCATCATCCACAAGGGTCTGGAAGCTGGGAAACATGAATTCAGGGTGGCCTATGACTGCTTCGAAACTGCTTCAAGAGTGGCTGCATCAGGCATCCGTGCCAGAAGATGGGCATGGCTCAAGGCCTCAGACCTTAGGCCGGAGGTGCAGGATAAGTTAGTGGATCTCCCCTGTATGGGAGACAACCTTTTCGGATCAAAGGTCCAGGATGCCGTCTCTCAATTAAAAGAACATAAGGAGACACTAAGACAGCTATCCTCCCTCCCACAGGATACCCCTATGCACACTGGGTGTAGGCCTCAATGAAAGGACACCAGAAGACCTTTCTACCGGCAGCGGAGATACAATCCTCCAGCATCTCGACCCAGGCCTTCTAGAACTCAACAAAGGCCGCAACCACAGCAGCAGAGAGCAACTAGGCCTCAACCTGCCCCACAGGCAGGACTTGCTACTGGTTTTTGAAATTTCATCCAGAGAACTCAGCCTTTCCTCAAATCCTCAACCAGGACTACCAGTGAAAGGCCGGATATCCAAATTTACAACAATTGGATATCAATAACATCATACCAATGGGTCCTATCAATAATATGTCGAGGATATGAACTCAATTTCCTCTCAATTCCCAAAGATTTTCCACCAAGTCAATCTTATCTCAGCGAAATCATATGCTTCAATTACAAATAGAATTATCCACCCTTCTGAAAGCCAGGGCAGTAGAGCCAGTGCCCCAGTCTCAGAAGGGAAGAGGATTCTATTCCCATTATTTCCTCATTCCAAAGAAAACCGGAAGCCTGCGTCCCATCCTAGACCTCAGAAATCTCAACAAATTTCTAAACTCAGGAAAAATTCAGGATTGTTTCGCTAGGCACCATGCTTCCTCTTCTTCAAACAGGAGATTGGCTTTGTTCTCTGGATCTTCAAGATGCTTACGCTCACATTCCAATATTCCCTTCTCATCGCAAGTATCTGCGCTTCATGGTGGGTCAACAGCATTTCCAATACAGAGTTCTGCCATTCGGACTTGCCTCTGCTCCCAGAGTGTTCACCAAATGTCTAGCAGTAATAGCAGCACACTTGCACAAGCAAAGTGTCCATGTTACAATGTAAAAATGTAAAAGTGTCCATGTTACAATGTAAAATAGGGCAGTTCCGACTCTATTCAACCTGTTTTCTGGAAACCGATGTGATATCTCGATCGAATGTCGGTATACAAAATAAATAAATAAATAAATAAATAAATGTTTTTCCATATCTAGACGACTGGCTCATCAGAAGTCACTCTCAACAGGGAGCTCTCACTTCTCTCAGTCGAACGATTTCCCTACTTCACTCCATGGGTTTTCTCATCAATTATCAAAAATCCCACCTTACTCCATCTCACCTACTTCACTTCATAGGTGCAGACTTAAACACTATCCTGTCAAGAGCCTTTCTACCCGAGGATCGAGCAGAAACACTATCTATGTTGGCAAACTCGATTCACTCAAAGAAACAAGCAACAGCTCATCAGTTTCTCACCTTACTAGGCCACATGGCCTCCACAGTTCATGTCACTCCTACGGCAAGACTAGCCATGCGAGTAACTCAATGGACTTTAAGATCTCAATGGATCCAAGCCATTCAACCACTGCATTCTCCAATTCAAGTAACCCACCAGCTACGGTCCTCTCTACTTTGGTGGGTGAACAAGGACAATTTGCGCAAGGGCCTACCCTTCCAACAACCAGTCCCACAGATAACATTAACTACAGATGCATCCACCTTGGGTTGGGGAGCTCACATAGACACTCTCCAAACCCAAGGTACTTGGACAAAACTCAAAGCAACGTTTCAAATCAATTTCCTGGAGCTTCGAGCAATACGTTATGTGCTGCATGCGTTCAAGGACTGCCTTTCTCACAAGACTGTTCTAATCCAAACGGACAACACAATTGCCATGTGGTACATCAACAAACAAGGAGGTATGGGCTCGTATCTCCTTTGTCAAGAAGCTGCACAGATTTGGGGCTGGGCCCTGAACCACTCAATGTTCCTCCGGGCCACTTATCTGGCAGGCATTCACAATGTAGTGGCAGATCGACACAGTCGTCAGTTCTAACCACACGAATGGTCCCTGGATCCCTCAGTAGCGACCAGGATATTTCAGTGTTTGGGACAACCAACAATAGACCTCTTTGCGTCACATCTGAATCACAAAGTGGACAAATTCTGTTCTCTTCACAAACAGAAAAACCAGCCAGCCAAGGACGCCTTTGCTCGCCCTTGGAACTCAGGCCTTCTATACGTGTATCCTCCGATACCGCTCATAACCAAAACTCTAGTGAAGCTACAACAGGACAAGGGGTCCATGATACTCGTAGCCCCGTATTGGCCTCGACAAGTATGGTTTCCCACATTTCTAGACTTCTCAGTCAGGGATCCAATTCATCCTGGAATAGCTCCCACTCTCATAACTCAGGATCAGGGTCGGTTGCGCCATCCCAACCTTCAATCCCTATCCCTGACAGCATGGATGTTGAAAGCTTGATTTTACAACCACTCAATCTTTCAACCAATGTATCTCAAGTACTTATAGCTTCACGTAAACCTTCCACACGAAAGAACTTTTCTTCCAAATGGAAGAGATTCACTTTGTGGTGCAGACAAAAGAATATTGATCCTTTCACTTGCCCCACTACTTCTCTACTAGACTACTTATACCATCTTTCAGACTCTGGTCTCCAGACTTCATCTGTAAGAGTACATTTAAGTGCAATCTCAGCTTACCATAACAAGATGGGAGGTGCACCTATATCCTCACAACCTCTTGTTAGTAGGTTTATGAGAGGTTTAACTCAAATTAGAACACCAATTCGACCTCCAGTCACAGAATGGGACCTGAATCTGGTTTTAACAAGGCTCATGCATTCTCCTTTTGAACCCATAGATTCATGTGAGCTTAAATTTCTCACATGGAAGACTATCTTCCTCATAGCCATTACATCCGCTAGAAGGGTTAGTGAGTTACAAGCACTTGTCACGTACTCACCCTATATGAAATTCCTACATAATAGAGTGGTACTCCCTACACATCCAAAATTCCTCCCCATGGTCGTTACGGAATTCCACTTGAACCAATCCATAGTTTTACCCACATTCTTTCCAAGACGTCATTTCCACCAAGGAGAACAGGCCTTACATACCTTGGACTGTAAGCGTGCGCTATCTTTCTACTTAAACCGCACTGCAGTCCACAGGAAATCCAATTGGCTTTTTGTTTCCTATCATCCAAACAAACCGGGTAAAGCAGTGGGTAAACATACTCTATCCAGTTGGTTAGCAGATTGCATACAGTTTTGCTATGAAAAAGCAGGCCTTCCTCTCCAAGGACGAGTAAAGGCGCATTCAGTAAGAGCAATGTCAACCTCCGTAGCACACTATCGTTGGGTGCCAATACATGACATATGTAAAGCAGCAACATGGACTTCTCTTCTCACCTTTGCAGCTCATTCCTGTTTGGACAAAGAAGGACGACAAGATTCAGCCTATGGACAATCTGTCTTAAAGAACTTGTTTCCAGTTTAATCCCAACTCCTTCTACATCCAACCTGCTGTGATCTTCGGCTGCCTCACTTTCACCAACAATACTTCACTGTTGCTTCACTACAAAATGACTCAGCCTCTAGCTTGCTAATCACCCATATGTGAGGACTAGCATCCTGCTTGTCCTGGGATAAAGCAAAATTGCTTACCTTGTAATAGGGGTTATCCCAGGACAGCAGGATATAGTCCTCAGGAAACCCGCCCGCCACCCCGCGGAGTTGGGTATGTTACCTTTTCCTATTTTATTTTTTGCTAAAGCTTTCGCTACATACGAAACTGAAGAGAGACACCTGTGGCAGAGAATATCATGGCATGCTGGGCATGCTCAGTGGCACCACAGGGCCAGTCAAAAGTTTCTAGAAACTTTGACAAAGTTTTCCCGCACTAGGGCTCCGTCAGTGACGTCACCCATATGTGAGGACTACATCCTGCTGTCCTGGGATAACACCTATTACAAGGTAAGCAATTTTGCTTTCTCATCTCTTTTAATTACTGAGTTGGTCCCTTTTTGCTACTTGACTATTTGCAGAGCTGCTTGTTTTTTGGGGAATTTTCAATCTTCCACATGATCCTGATCTTGACAGGATTCCTGTTCTGCTCTAGCAGTCCATAAGATGATGAATAA
The DNA here is from genome assembly GCF_901001135.1 of Rhinatrema bivittatum. NCBI lineage: Eukaryota > Metazoa > Chordata > Amphibia > Gymnophiona > Rhinatrematidae > Rhinatrema > Rhinatrema bivittatum. The sequence goes on along the minus strand of NC_042618.1, from coordinate 483,309,245 downwards.
AGACATCCCATTGCTTGGTCGAAACCTAGAGTTGATAGATATTTGGAGGGCTATGCATCCTTAGAGAAATCTTTTACACCTCTCAAGGGCTCACAGATGTCAATCCAGATTGGATTACTTCATAAATAGAATGAAATTTTCTAAGATTGGAAATTGGTCCCATAGAAATGTCAGACTATGCAATGTTGTGGTGTGATTGGAGGGGTTTTTTCAAGTAATACACACTAGAAGGCGACAGTTCACCATTTATTTGTGTTATGATGCAAATTTTAAGGTGAATTTATAAAAGAGACCAGATGCCCTGTGGAATTTAATATATTTCATAAGCCCTCTGGGGGAAGCTGCTAAAGCAGTGGTGATGCAATTGAAGGTGGAGTTTTGCTAATTGTCCTACTGGGGTGCATCAGACTGCATTTTGGGCAACACAGGATACCAAGAATTCTTTAATTCACCAGAGTACTAAGAAAGGCCTTCTATGTTATAAATACCAGCTTTTCCATTTTGGTAACAAAGCAGGCAGAATGCTTGCTAATTTGACTAAAACTTGGTTGAGACCCAAACATCTTGAGTCGATGAGAAGTGGTAAATTCCAGTGCAGATGTTTGTCCTATCTTTCATAATTTTAGATTTATATTCCACTTTCTGCAGCGCTTCAAAGTGGATTACATTCAGGTACTGTAGGTATTTCCCTATCCCCAGAGGGCTTACAATCTAAGGTTGTACCTGAGGCAATGGAGGGTAAAGTGACTTGCCCAAGGTCACAAGGAGCGAGAGTGGGACTCGAACCCTGGTCTCCTCTGCTCTAACCACGAGGCTACTCCTCCACTCCATAAGCATTATTCCAATCTTTTCACTGCAGAATCAGGCAATTTAGTGGACGTGAGAGCTTATCTGAAGCGGCTTAGTTACCATGCGTCTCGGATGCCCAGCTTCAATGTCCCCATTACTCTAGCTGAAGTACGGGGAGGTATAACTTATGCTAAATTGCCTAAGGCGACAGCCGAACTGTAGAAACCTCTGAGTGAAAAATTATATTTGGCACTGGGCAAAATGTTTGAACCACGTGTGTAGAACAAAAGATTTTCTGGTAATGAAAAGAAATCTATTGTCCTTGCAAGCAAGGCAGACTCTGTGCTCCCTGAATCACATCACCCCCATTTCATTACTGATGTTAAACTATTGGCAAAATTCCTGCCTGACTTGATAGCTGAGGAGCAAGGAGGTTTTGTCAGATGCAGCGTTTGCTGGGGTTAATGAACACAAAATATTGGCTTCTGTGGAATATTGTACAAGGCATAAAGTGCAATACGTTACCATTTACTTTCTATATATATTTTTATTAAGTGGAATAGCAAAGCTGAAACAGTACAGTATGTAACACAATCAGGATAACAGGAAAGATCTTAACAGTTCAATCCCTGGATATTACACAGCAAGGGCAAACCTACTTCTCATTATCCGTGCAGCAGTTACACAGCCATATTCAGCCCTCACCCATCAACGCACCCAATCCCTGGATATTACACAGCAAGGGCAAACCCACTTCTCATTATCCGTGCAGCAGTTACACAGCTATATTCAGCCCTCACCCATCAACGCACCCAATCCCTGGATATTACACAGCAAGGGCAAACCTGCTTCTCATTATCCGTGCAGCAGTTACACAGCTATATTCAGCCCTCACCCATCAACGCACCCAATCCCTGGATATTACACAGCAAGGGCAAACCCACTTCTCATTATCCGTGCAGCAGTTACACAGCCATATTCAGCACTCACCCATCAACGCACCCAATCCCTGAATATTACACAGCAAGGGCAAACCCACTTCTCATTATCCGTGCAGCAGTTACACAGCTATATTCAGCCCTCACCCATCAACGCACCCAATCCCTGAATATTACACAGCAAGGGCAAACCCACTTCTCATTATCCGTGCAGCAGTTACACAGCCATATTCAGCACTCACCCATCAACGCACCCAATCCCTGAATATTACACAGCAAGGGCAAACCCACTTCTCATTATCCGTGCAGCAGTTACACAGCTATATTCAGCCCTCACCCATCAACGCACCCAATCCCTGGATATTACACAGCAAGGGCAAACCTGCTTCTCATTATCCGTGCAGCAGTTACACAGCCATATTCAGCCCTCACCCATCAACGCACCCAATCCCTGGATATTACACAGCAAGGGCAAACCCACTTCTCATTATCCGTGCAGCAGTTACACAGCCATATTCAGCACTCACCCATCAACGCACCCAATCCCTGGATATTACACAGCAAGGGCAAACCCACTTCTCATTATCCGTGCAGCAGTTACACAGCTATATTCAGCCCTCACCCATCAACGCACCCAATCCCTGGATATTACACAGCAAGGGCAAACCTGCTTCTCATTATCCGTGCAGCAGTTACACAGCCATATTCAGCCCTCACCCATCAACGCACCCAATCCCTGGATATTACACAGCAAGGGCAAACCCACTTCTCATTATCCGTGCAGCAGTTACACAGCCATATTCAGCACTCACCCATCAACACACCCAATCGCTCTCTTTAAAGCATCTGTTCCATACCATTCCACAGCAGAAAATGCCCCTTTTATGTCAGTCTTAAATGTTTGACCTGGCATTTCTTTCTGCTTGAAACTTTGCAGTAATGGAAAGTTTTATTTCCGCTTTGCAAACATTAACAGAAGGGACGTCCTCTGATTTGCAGCATAACTTTATTTATTTATTGCGACGATCTTTTCCGTTTGTGGTAGAGGATTGAGGCGGCTTTGCTTAGTGCCTGCACAGTTTGCACTTGGTGTGTGTGGGAGCTGCTTTGGAAAGAGAATTGCCCCACAGATTTGGGACCATACCTGCAGAGATGAGGTGTGTGGGGAGCTCTGAGTAAACTTCCCATGGCCCCAGCACCACCCTTCTTCCTCTGAAAGGTAAAGGATACCTGCCCAGAATCCTTTCGGAGATTGTCCGCTGTCTGTTGGGAGAGCTTTTACGTATTTGGAAAAAGACAGTGGAAATGGTTCATCTCCAGGCAGGTACAGTGCTCTACTTCCAAAGCTGATAGGACGGTGCCCAAGGACGTTCCAAAATATTCACATCTTTTGAGGGAAAAGCTGAAGCTTCAGCAGAAAAGATGTGCAAGTTGCAGCTAGGACTTCCTTACACACTATGGAATCAGCAAATGGCCGCCTACAGATGATGCATTTGGAAGTTGACTCATGCAGATCTCATGCTTCCCACCCAGTAAGGGAGCACTTTGGTGTATCCCAAAGGTCCAGATTGGTCGAGAGAACAATTCAGAAAGAGGATTTTGCGTATTTGTCAATTCCTCCTCCTATTTCTCCATAGCAGATGCCTCTATTACAATCAACTTTCCATCTTCCCCTCCCAAACCTTCCTCCATCAAGGCTCTAAAAAGGAAACATATCGATCCTAAGTATTTAAAGAAGAATTCCTTTCCCTGTTATCAGCTCTTCCTGACACCAGTATTAATGATGTGGTAGGTTTCTGGACCTCTGCCCTTACCAAAACTTAGATAAGCTTGCACCACTGAAACCCTTTGCACACACATGACTCCCATTTGCTCCTTGGTTCACTCACACTCTTACACCAATTGGAGTGCGCTTGAAAAAACAAAACATAAAAGTCCAGATACTCTTGCTTGGTTCAACACTCAACTTACCTTTTAAAGAGTCTGATAATTCTGAAAAAAAGAAATTCTACTCCAGATGTATTGAGGCTGCTAACATTCACCCTAAAATCCTGTTCAACACTATCAAATCTATCACATGCCTTCCCTCCTGCAAAATTAATTACCCAAAGCTGTCTCACTACAAGAATTATGTGAATCCTTTGGAAATCCCTTTCAACGTAAAATTCAGACCCTAATTGACTTATTTCCAGCAACTACCACCCCTGTTCCTCACGCCGATCCTGGTTTCTCCTGGGACACCTTTGACTCTGTCACCAGCATTGAAATCTCTAACATATCTAAAATGAAACCCTCATCTTGCGCTTTTACCCTCTATTCAACTGCTCTAATCAAACTTGTTAAAGATGACTGTCTTACCCATTGCCCAAATTATCAACCTATCCCTAGCCGCTGGTATAATACCAGACTCCTTGAAAATCGCGGCTGTTACCCCGTCTTAAAAAAAAAACCTCATCTACCTCTTCAACTGTCTATAATAACTATCGGCCCAGCTCTTCACTTTCTTTCCTTTCTAAAATTATTGAATCAGTAGTATTAAAGCAGCTCTCAGACTACCTTGATAACATTCTCTACTTAATCAATACCAATTTGGATTTCACCCCCACCATAGCACTGACACTCATCTATCCAATACTGACACTATCCATCGAGGCTTTGACTCTGGAACGTCCTATAAGAACATAAGAACTTGCCATGCTGGGTCAGACCCAAGGGTCCATCAAGCCCAGCATCCTGTTTCCAACAGAGGCCAAACCAGGCCACAAGAATCTGGCAAGTACCCAAACACTAAGAAGATCCCATGCTACTGATGCAATTAATAGCAGTGGCTATTCCCTAAGTAAACTTGATTAATAGCCGTTAATGGACTTCTCCTCCAAGAACTTATCCAAACCTTTTTTGAACTCAGCTACACTAACTGCACTAACCACATCCTCTGGCAACAAATCTTTCTTGATTTATCCGCTGCATTTGATACTATCAATCATGAAATTCTACTTTTGCTCGCAAAAACATTGGTTTCTCTGGTTCCGTTTATATATCTTGGTTTACATCCTACTTAGAAAATCGCTTCCAGTAAATACATTTAAACTCTGTTATTTCCTGGTTTCTTCTCCACACTGGTGTACCTCAAGCCATGACTCTTTCTGCCGCCCTATTCAACATTTATCTTACCCCCATCTGCCAATTACTTTCCAATTTAGGAGTCTCTTATATATATATGCTGATGACATTTAATTCTATTTCCCTACTTGGCAATCCACTCTCCAGTTCATCACCTTATGCTTATCTTCTGTAAAGTCCTGGCTACTCCATAACAAACTCCTTAAACCTCTCTAAAACTGAAATCATGATACTTGGTACCCCTCCATTTGACATCCCTAGTTCCATATCCATCAATGATACACCCATCAAGATTTCCTTTACTGCCTGCCATCTCGGCATTTTTCTCGATTCTAAGCTTGACGAGAGCTCAAACCAAATCCGTAGTCAAATCCTCATTTTATAAACTGCACCTTCTCAAACATATTAAACCTCTCTTCGAGCCTGCTGCTTTTCGAACTATATTGCAATCTCTAGTCCCTCACTGGTCTTGACTATATCTTGGCCTACCACTATCCTCAACTGAACCTCTTTAACCATCCCAAAATTGTGCTGCATACCTTCTGAGCTTTTAACATCGAACACCAAATAATGAAGACTGTAGTAAGATACGAATAAGAAACACCAGCTATACCAGCATTGTTGAATTAATTGGGCTGAGTCATTTATGGTTTGTCTGCTGTTTTTGTGATTTTGATTATTTGGTTTTATCTTATATTTTAATTGACCTACTTTACTTTTACTGCTTTTAATAACTAACTTATTTCATACTTTTTAACAGAGTTAGTTATTACTTTTTTATAAATGTATTGTATTTATTATATGTTTTAAACCCTGTAAACCGTTGTGAAGGCACATCTGATGTGACGGTATAGAAATACAATAAACTAAACTAAAACTAAACTAAACTTCTGACCAGCACTAAACTACACGATCATATCTCCCCGGCCTGTTAAATTTACATTGGTTGCCTATTTCCTGGAGAATCCAATAGAAAACCTTAACTGTTCTACACAATCTCATTCACAACTACTACTACAGTCCGTGGCTATCTGCTATTCTTCACCTTTACACTCCCTCACGAACCCTCTGATCTCAAAACCAACTTCTCCTTCAAGTCCCTTCTCCTAAAGCCACGAGACTTAACATGACAAGAGAGCGGCCGTCTCCATCGCCGGCCCCATCTTATGAAATTCTTTACCCCATTCCATTAGACTGTAAAAGACAAAAAAAGAGTTCAAGAAAGACTTAAAGCACCACCCATTCAAGGAGGCTTTTAAAGATCTTGTACAATTTAATCCCTGTCCAACTATGTTGTCGGCCTACATAGGCCTTTTAATTTAAGTATGTCTGTAGTCCCTGTGTCCCCTTTCTCCCTGTGTATTTACTTAATCATTTTTATCTGTATATAAACAATGTACTACATATTTTTATGCTTGTTGTTATTGTAAACACCCCGAACCTTGGAGGGTGTGGTCAACAAATATTTTTAAATAAAGTATTTCAACCTGTGGTGGACACACATGGAAGCAGTCTGGATTTCTGAGTAGCCCTAATGATGAACGTACCTGAGAGAGGTTTGCATACATTGGTTCCCATTTCATTCTTTCCTGAAATCCTGAACCTCAGAGCAGGACTGGGCGGGGAGCCACTGCTCCACGAGTGCTGTTACGTCGGGGCTTGCCACACTTGTCCTGGTGGCCAGTCAGTTTTTCAGGATAATGAATATGCATGAGATAAATTGGCATATACTGAGTCTCCATGATATTCATATTTATCTCTTGCATATTGTGGAGTCCTCAGGACAGGTTTGGGAAATCCGGGGTTACACAGAGAAGCCTCATGAGAACTGAAAGGGATTAATCTCACCCTGAGGTAACAGAGGCATGACACCAGCATCCTGGCTGGTGTGGAGAACTGAAAGAATGGGAGATGGAGATAAGGCAAGCTTCCCGTAACATGACTCTGTATGTACATCCCAGTAAGTCATGTGCACACCTCTCCCCAGTGTGTGCATACTATTGTGGTGAAATGCATATATCCCACTGAGAGTATGCAGCATTATAGGGTCAGGGTACACCTCCCCAGTGTGTGCATACTATTGTGGTCAAATGCATATATCCCACTGAGTGTGCAGCATTATAGGGTCAGGGTACACCTCCCAGTGTGTGCATACTATTGTGGTCCAATGCATATATCCCACTGAGAGTGTGCAGCATTATAGGGTCAGGGTACACCTCCCCAGTGTGTGCATACTATTGTGGTCAAATGCATATATCCCACTGAGTGTGCAGCATTATAGGGTCAGGGTACACCTCCCAGTGTGTGCATACTATTGTGGTCCAATGCATATATCCCACTGAGAGTGTGCAGCATTATAGGGTCAGGGTACACCTCCCCAGTGTGTGCATACTATTGTGGTCCAATGCATATATCCCACTGAGAGTGTGCAGCATTATAGGGTCAGGGTACACCTCCCAGTGTGTGCATACTATTGTGGTCAAATGCATATATCCCACTGAGAGTGTGCAGCATTATAGGGTCAGGGTACACCTCCCCAGTGTGTGCATACTATTGTGGTCAAATGCATATATCCCACTGAGTGTGCAGCATTATAGGGTCAGGGTACACCTCCCAGTGTGTGCATACTATTGTGGTCCAATGCATATATCCCACTGAGAGTGTGCAGCATTATAGGGTCAGGGTACACCTCCCCAGTGTGTGCATACTATTGTGGTCAAATGCATATATCCCACTGAGTGTGCAGCATTATAGGGTCAGGGTACACCTCCCAGTGTGTGCATACTATTGTGGTCAAATGCATATATCCCACTGAGTGTGCAGCATTATAGGGTCAGGGTACACCTCCCAGTGTGTGCATACTATTGTGGTCCAATGCATATATCCCACTGAGAGTGTGCAGCATTATAGGGTCAGGGTACACCTCCCCAGTGTGTGCATACTATTGTGGTCCAATGCATATATCCCACTGAGAGTATGCAGCATTATAGGGTCAGGGTGCACCTCCCCAGTGTGTGCATACTATTGTGGTCCAATGCATATATCCCACTGAGAGTGTGCAGCATTATAGGGTCAGGGTACACCTCCCAGTGTGTGCATACTATTGTGGTCCAATGCATATATCCCACTGAGAGTGTGCAGCATTATAGGGTCAGGGTACACCTCCCAGTGTGTGCATACTATTGTGGTCCAATGCATATATCCCACTGAGAGTGTGCAGCATTATAGGGTCAGGGTACACCTCCCCAGTGTGTGCATACTATTGTGGTCCAATGCATATATCCCACTGAGTGTGCAGCATTATAGGGTCAGGGTACACCTCCCAGTGTGTGCATACTATTGTGGTCCAATGCATATATCCCACTGAGAGTGTGCAGCATTATAGGGTCAGGGTACACCTCCCCAGTGTGTGCATACTATTGTGGTCCAATGCATATATCCCACTGAGTGTGCAGCATTATAGGGTCAGGGTACACCTCCCAGTGTGTGCATACTATTGTGGTCCAATGCATATATCCCACTGAGAGTGTGCAGCATTATAGGGTCAGGGTACACCTCTCCCCAGTGTGTGCATACTATTGTGGTCCAATGCATATATCCCACTGAGTGTGCAGTATTATAGGGTCAGGGTACACCTCCCCAGTGTGTGCATACTATTGTGGTCCAATGAATATATCCCACTGAGAGTGTGCAGCATTATAGGGTCAGGGTACACCTCCCCAGTGTGTGCATACTATTGTGGTCCAATGAATATATCCCACTGAGAGTGTGCAGCATTATAGGGTCAGGGTGCACCTCCCCAGTGTGTGCATACTATTGTGGTCCAATGAATATATTCCACTGAGTGTGTGCAGCATTATAGGGTCAGGGTACACCTCCCAGTGTGTGCATACTATTGTGGTCAAATGCATATATCCCACTGAGTGTGCAGCATTATAGGGTCAGGGTACACCTCCCAGTGTGTGCATACTATTGTGGTCAAATGCATATATCCCACTGAGAGTGTGCATCTGTCCCCAGTGAGATAATTGAATTAGACTGGCTTTATTATGTGAATCCCGTGATGCAGAAATCATAAATCTAGTGTAATTGGATGTGAGTCTTGAAGGAGGGGAAGCTGATTGGCACGGATAGAACTGACAGTGATTGCTTTATGTGAAGCCTTTTATTCCTGTTCTCTTCCATTCTCCTCCAGGTCCTTGATGATCGGAAGCAGTGGTGGAAGGTGCAGAACTCAAGTGGAGCTTCTGGCTTTGTGCCAAATAACATTGTTGATCTTCTTAAACCTCAAGAGCCAGGAAGTGCGCACATTGAACCTGTGTACACTCACACTATCCAGGTAAACCCCAGTTCCTATACCCAGAGGTAATCACGCCATGCCTCCCGCTCCCCAATCTCACTTTTAAAGCGTTAATAGATGTATGCGGTGCTGTACAGATACACAAGAGACGGTCTCTGCTCCTTGGTGCTTACAGTCTGGTCAAGACAAACGTACGTTTGTCTTGACCAGACAAACGTATGTTTGTCTGGTCAAGACAAAAAATATTGGTTCTGTGTAAACCGAAGTGGTATGTACTAGTACATGAACTCCGGTATATAAAAGCCTATAAATAAATAAATACGTAACCAGCAAGAGTGTATGGGAAATCTCTTAATTATAGCGAAGAGGTTTCAGCTTGAAAGCCTCAAAAAGGTAAGTTTGTCAACTGGATTTCAATAAGGTTTGTGAAGGGAGCGTGAGCATTGATTCAGGAAGTCCATTCCAGGCACAAAGCACTGAACGTTGGAAAGCACAGAATCAGGAGTTGGCGGTGGAGGAGGAGGACACAGATAAGAACGCCTTGCTGGATGAATGGGATGTAGGGGGAGAGAAGAGAAGAATGCACGTAAGAATATGCATTGTCTTCTCTCTCCCTACACTAATGCCTGTAAGAATGACGGTTCACCTGTGCATTCACACTATTCTTACTCCTGTATGCTCACGGTACCCTGCTGAAACCTCATTCTCTCACAAATATACTTGCACTACACTGGTGAAGCCTCATTCTTGCTCATATATATATTTTTTCACACTATACTGGTGATGCACTATTCTCTCTCTCGTATATGCTCACATTACGGAGAGGAAGCCTCATTTTCTCGCTCTCTCTCTCTCGTATATGCTCACATTATGCTGGTGAAGACCCATTCTCTCTCTGTCTCTCTCATATATGCTCGCACTATGCTGAGGAAGCCCCATTCTCTCTCTCTCTCTCTCTCGTATATGCTCGCGCTATGCTGAGGAAGCCCCATTCTCTCTCTCTCTCTCGTATAAGTTCATATTATGCAGGTAACCCTCTCTAATCTTGTATGCATATATGCTAGCATTGTATGGGTGAACCCATTGGGTCTACACACTTCATTTGTTAAACCCCTCTGGTTTCACAGCTGTTCTGTGGTAGAGATGAGTTATGTGGAGATAATTGCTTTCCTAAGCTAAATTTGCATATTGTTGAAGAGAACTAGATGTATTAAAGTGAACACTCGAGGTTTTCACCTCTAGTTTTTCAGCTAGCTGAGCTGGTAGGTAACAAATGTTCATCCTATGTGCCTGCACCATTCTAGCTGCTGATGCCAAAGAAGGAGTTTGAAGTATTCAAGGTACATTCCCTGTACCTGATTTACCTCTGGATTTGCAGGTTTTTTAATGGAATTTACCTCTGGGCATGCTCTTTCTGTTGTCTTGCGGTGTTGTTTCCAGTCTGATGCATGGATTCTGTCCTCTCCTCTGTTATGCTGTGGCTGCTTTCTCTGTCCTAAGAGTACACATGCAGAAACCCGGAAGTGTGTACGGAAGGCAGAATGAAACTAGAGAAGATCCATGCTGTGCTTTCCAATGGGAGTGCACTTCGTACACAAGTATAGTATGTTTTTCTGAAAGGGATAGGGAGATGAAACACAATCACTGTGATCAGTTGTGACATTACCTGGCACACAAGTTCTTGTTACATACGCAGCAGAGAGACTGAAGCTTCTGATTGGCAGCTGCTCTTACCAGTGCTGCATCATCATCTGTATAAAGCTAGGCCTACCTGCTGTGTGCAGGAGGAGTCCAGCGGACTCTCCGTATTACATGTGTCATACCGTACTGTAAGGTGAGGAGAAGACGCATGAGAACTACAATCTCAAAGTAATGTACCCAGCCACCCCCGGCTCAGGGAAGGAGGAATCACCTTAATAGAAACATAAATACCAGTGGGTCCATAACCTGGAGGGGGTGGAGACAGCACCCCCAATCCTAGTGCCATACCCGGTGCGCCTTCTTGTTCCTAGTATCATATTCCATAGGTAATCGCCATACCCAAAAAGGAAAAGCCAACATATTTTACTAATGACTTGTGGCAAACCAGGGAAAGGGTCATAGACAAACAGGAAAGGATTTAAATTAAATCACTCAAAGCGGTATATAAGGAAATAAAGTACAAATTTAAAACAACAAAACAGTAACAAAACCAAATGGCATCGCCTTCTCCATACATGATTACAATGCCAGCTGTGCCGAGACCTCTCTCTTCACATCACGAATCACAAGCCAGGTCTCATTCCGTCCTGATCTACTCTGGAGAAAGCTCCGGTCTGGAGTCTTACATGATGGAAGGCCTTGGCACTATTTGAAATAGTGAATAACTGTTCTTTTTTACCTCTTTAAGACCAGCCCACAGTGCGTCCTTTCTTCATACCCCTCCTTCAGCTGTTTTTGACATAAAGAGCTGATTCCCCCCCTTCCTGAACAGTATACAGCCTGGTCTGGCATATCCCATTCATGAGACTCGCTGAGCTTGGTCTCTGTCACAGCAGCAATATCCACGTGTGCCTGCAGATCTGGAACCCCAGCAGGGGAGAAGCAGTGCTGGAGCTGGGGCTCTCAAACTGAGACCATTTCTCTGAAGTCTGGGAAGGTTACTAGGGTTTTGTATACAGACGCAGGCAGAGAGAAGACACATGAACTTCAAAGTCCTGGATTTCAAAAATACCGACCATGGTAACATGGGGAAGTATCTTGGGAAAGAGCTGGAAGGCCTGGGAAAAAAATGGGTGAAATGGAACAACAGTGGACCAAACTTAAAGGAGCCATAAAAATGGCAATAAAATCTGTGTCAGAAAAATATATAAAAGCAAGCGGAAAAGGAAACCCATGAGATTCTCCAAAGAGGAGGAAATAAAGGCACAAAGATCGGCCTTCAGAAAGTACAGGGGATCTCGAGAGGGGCACAGGGAAGACTGAGTGTCTGGTGAAAGTGAAAGAGAGCAGGAAAGAAGTCAGGAGAGCAAGAGCTCGCGTGGAAGAAAAGAACTAAAGAGCAGAGCCAGGAAACAGCGTTTTTCAGGTGAGTCAGAGAAAGGAGGAATTGTAAGACTGAAAAGAGATGAGAAACGTGCATAGAGAAATGAAGAAAAGAGAAATATTAAACAAATACTTCACTTTGGTGTTCACCAAAGACCTAGGAGGAGGATTTTCACTGGTTGGCAAGAGTACGGATAAGAGTGAGGTAGTTGATCCGTAATTACAAAGAAGCTTTTGGATACAAAACAGCAAAACTGAAAGTGGACAAGTCCACGGGTCCAGATGAAATACATCTCCAGATTATAAGGGAGTTCAGAGAGGTTCTTGTGGCCTGGTTTGGCCTCTGCTGGAAACAGGATGCTGGGCTTGATGGACCCTTGGTCTGACCCAGCTTGGCATTTTCTTATGTTCTTATGTGGAGGGTTAGAAGGAAAGGTCTGTGAGTATGATAAATGATGATAAAGCTTGAGGAATTCAAAGCAAAGACGTGCAGAAAACCAAAACATCTGAATGCGTTGGATGGTGATAATGTCTGATGGTCTTACCTGACGTAGTGAAGTAATGTGACGAGATCATTTGGAGCAGAAAAATGCTGGCCTGCATAGAGAGAGGAATAACCAGTAAGAAAAAGAAGTTACCACCCCTATTCAGGTCCTTGGGGAGGCCTCACCTGTACTATGTTTAGTTCTGGAGATCATTAACTCAAAAAGGAGAGAGAAGATGGAGGCTGTCCAGAAAAATGCAGTCAAAATGGTGCGGGGATCGCAATGAAAGAAATAAGGTTAGACTTAAATGCGAGAGAGAGACAGACAGACAGAGCAGGCTGGACAGGCAGAGAACAGCAGTAGTGCGGTGCCCCTTTAAGATTCCCCAACGCCAGGGAGCACGGGCTTGGCTCTCCTCTAAGATATTCTAGCGAAAACTGCGTGGAGGTCTTTGTTTGCGTTTGCATCTGGAACACAGAGTCCCTCTGCGGATACTGCCTGTCGGGAGGCTGTTCTCAGTGCCAGGGATCAGTAAAGTAATTTTAAGTCCAGCCCACTCTTCCAGCAGATTGAGGCTTCACCAGGGAAAATGGATAAGAGTATATACCGCAAGAGGTCTTCCTTGATATGTTATGTGTGCCTCCAGACTGCACCAGCTGCTCACCTACACGTTGTTGACAACACATTTTCCCAGCCCTTCATACACTGGACTGCACTAGACTCCAATAACAAACTCTTACAAAAAGTCCTCACAGCTCCTGTTTTCTTTCAGCCCATTTAAGCAAAGGGTATCCATTACAAAGCAAGCTCTATCAACTTGGATATCTGATTGCATCATTTATTGCTACATCCAGTGAGGACTAAACATCTTCAGAACAGTGAAAGCCCATCAGGTCGGGGCTGCCTGATGGACGTTTTCAGAAACCTTTCTCTGCCTTGATGTTATTGGGATGCTGTCGCCCACTTGTGAGGCTGATTTATCATGCTGCCCTCACAGACCACCTGTTACAGCCGAGCACCTTTGCTATTCACTCAACGCATGATCAAGCTGTGGAATTTGTTACTGGAGGATGTGGTAAAAGCTTCTAGTGTGCCTGTTTTTAAAAGTGGTTTGGACAAGTTCCTGGAGGAAACTCCTATAAAATGTTAGCCAGGTAGATTTGGGAAATCCACCGCATCCCTGAGTTTAGCAGCAAGGAATGAAATCTGCTGGCTGCAGGATACTGGGCTGAGCCAGCCAGGCACCTCTTGTCTTATGTTCTCCTAGGACGGCGGGATGGTAGCCCTCACATGTGGGGGGCATCATGCATGGAAAACCGCTGTCAGTTTCCAGAAGCTTTGACCGGCACAGTGAGAACGCCCAGCCTGCCGCTATCCGCACGTCCACACGAGGTCCCCCTTCAGTCTCGTAATATAGATGGAAAAATAAAAAAACCAAAGGGAAAACCCACCTCTGTGGGCAGGCGGGCGGGATTCCTGCAGTGCTAGGAGAACACCTGTTACAGGTAAGCAGCTGCGCTGTACAACGCTCTGGTGATGGTGAGTATTGCCTCAGACGTATTACTTTTCTGGCCTGGTGATGCGGTGCAATGTATTTTGCCTCTGTAGCTCACTTCAGTGTCCCTTATTCTGCATCTGGGTGTGAAGAGATTACTGGAGTTGTTACAGATGTTCTTGTGTGCTTTAGATATAATTTTTGCATGCTTTTGGGTGTGAAGAGATTACTGGAATTGTTACAGATGTTCTTGTGTGCTTTAGATATAATTTTTGCATGCATCTGGGTGTGAAGAGATTACTGGAGTTGTTACAGATGTTCTTGTGTGCTTTAGATATAATTTTTGCATGCATCTGGGTGTGAAGAGATTACTGGAGTTGTTACAGATGTTCTTGTGTGCTTTAGATATAATTTTTGCATGCATCTGGGTGTGAAGAGATTACTGGAATTGTTACAGATGTTCTTGTGTGCTTTAGATATAATTTTTGCATGCATCTGGGTGTGAAGAGATTACTGGAATTGTTACAGATGTTCTTGTGTGCTTTAGATATAATTTTTGCATGCATCTGGGTGTGAAGAGATTACTGGAGTTGTTACAGATGTTCTTGTGTGCTTTAGATATAATTTTTGCATGCATCTGGGTGTGAAGAGATTACTGGAGTTGTTACAGATGTTCTTGTGTGCTTTAGATATAATTTTTGCATGCTTTTGGGTGTCTGCAGTGTGTGGGGCAGCCCCTTATGTACAAGGTTAGGGATTTGTCATTAAACTCTCTGTCCCCTCTCCTTGCCCGCCAGAGTTGGGATGCAGAGCTGTGATGAGTGGGTAGTGTCCTTGTGCTCTGCTATTTTACCTGAGTGCAGTCCTTCACTGTACGAGACTTTCTCCTCCTCGTGAGAAAAGTTTCACTGCTTTAAATTAAACCTTTAGAGGTGAACTTAAACCTAAAGGAGAGATGGCTGCCATACAGGACCGTGGACGGCACACGAGGTTGGGAAGGGTGCTCATGGCAGGCTCCACAGTCTTTACAGGCAGCACAGTCAGCAGGGAAGCAATACACGCCCTCCTCCTCCAGTCCTGCTATAGTCCTCTCCCTCCCCCCCAACCATCACTCCAGTGCGGTCCTTACCCAGTCAGCCACCTCCTCCTGGAGTGGCTGCACTATGGCCGGCAGCTGGGATGTACTGCAGTTTGGACAGGAATTGCTGGGCAGACTGGATGAGCCAATTGGTCTTTTCTGCTGTTTACTGTATTTCTGCGTGTTTGTGTGCATGCGTGTGCGCGCGCGCGTGTGTGTGTGCGCGCGTGTGTGTAAAGAGAGATGTGTGCGCGTGTGTGTAAAGAGAGATGTGTGTGTGTGTGTGTGTGTGTAAAGAGAGATGTGTGTGTGTGTGTGCGTGTGTGTGTGTGCGTGTGTGTAAAGAGATGTGCGTGTGTAAAGGTGTGCGTGTGTGTGTAAAGGTGTGCGTGTGTGTGTAAAGAGATGTGTGTGCGTGTGTGTGTAAAGAGATGTGTGTGCGTGTGTGTGTAAAGAGATGTGTGTGCGTGTGTGTGTAAAGAGATGTGCGTGCGTGTGTAAAGGGGTGTGCGTGTGTAAAGAGGTGTGTGTGTGTGTGTAAAGAGGTGTGTGTGCGTGTGCGTGCGTGTGTGTAAAGAGATGTGTGCGTGTGTGTGTGTGTGTGTGTAAAGAGAGATGTGTGTGTGTGTAAAGAGAGATGTGTGTGTGTGTAAAGAGAGATGTGCGTGTGTGTGTAGAGAGATGTGCGTGTGTGTGTAAAGAGATGTGCGTGTGTGTGTGTAAAGAGATGTGTGTGTGTAAAGAGGTGTGTGCGTGTGTGTAAAGAGATGTGCGTGCGTGTGTGTAAAGATATGTGTGTGTGCGTGTGTGTAAAGAGATGTGCGTGTGTGTGTGTGTAAAGAGGTGTGTGTGTGTGTGTAAAGAGATGTGCGTGTGTGTGTGTGTGTAAAGAGATGTGCGTGTGTGTGTAAAGAGATGTGCGTGTGTGTGTGTGTAAAGAGATGTGCGTGTGTGTGTGTGTGTGTGTGCGCGCGTGTGTGTAAAGAGAGATGTGCGTGTGTGTGTGGTATGTGAGTGCGTTTGTGTCACTATTAAGTTATCCGAGGCTCCGGATAATTTTGCTTTCTCGACAGGTGAGTATTAGGCGTGAACTCCCTGTGTTTTCCTTCTGCCAGAGCCCTTTGGGTCTTGCAGCTGATTGGTCAGCACTGGGCTCCGCCTGCTGGAGCTTGCAGCTGATTGGCTGACATCCATCACCTGTTGTTTGAGTGTTTCATTTCATTTTGTTCCTTTCCTGCCAGCAATTACTGGGAGAGCTCTCGGAGGTAACACCGTTTTTCTTACTAACATGTAAGAGTTGTAGAAGTCTGCAGAGATCCTGTAACAAAGCACAAATCATTGACATAATCTGGGGCTCTGTAACTTCCTTATGGACCCGCGCGGAGGGCCCTTGGATTGTTAGTGCAGGTGGCATTTCTTATCCTTTTAAATTGCAGAATACGACGAGTGTTTAGCATCAAATTGCGCTGTACAGATCTTCAGAGTAGGGTTTACAGAATCGGTTGTAATGTGTTTCCTCTTCATCCAGCTAGACCAGTCCAAATGCATGGGTTCTGTCCACCAAGCAGGAGCCGGATCTAGACTAACGGGCTTGCTAATGTCACCCCGCAGAGGCTCAGCCCGAGTACCTGTGCTGTGAACTGAAGCCGGGTGAGGCTAGGTGAAGAGTCTTGGATAAGGGGCAGCTCTTGGGGTTAAAGCTTGGCTTGGCTTCGGATTTAGGTCTGTCCTAGTCCCTTGCCCCCTTTCCTCCGCTGAAGCTCCTCCTTAAGCAGGGCTAGCATGGAGACACCCTGCCTTTATTTGTTTTTATAAAATTGTTTTTTAAAAGGCAGGAGGACTGGGAGCCTTCACTCGGCAGAGCTTCCTTCTAAGGAACCGCAGTGAAGACCTGGGTTTTGTTTATTCGGCTGCCATCGGGTGTGGGGGAAAAGGCTCTGCCTTGCTCAGCTCAGGGGACGAGGAGCCGAGCAGAGGATTTCTATGCCGGGTTTGGAGCAGAGTGAAATTTCAGACTGGAGTGGGGAGGAGACCATGATCGATGGGGGTCAAAGGGCCAGTCATTTCCCGCTGCTCAGAGTAATACGGCATGAGGGCAGTGAGAAGGCCTCCATCCTCTTTGTTTGCCATGGGGCAGGCGCCTGCAGTGAATTCCCCCGGGGCCACGCTAGCAGCATTACAGAGGCAACGACCTCTAGGGGATGGTCTATTACTTCAGAAACCGTGCAGTATCTTCCCCGGGCAGTTTGTTTGAGGCAGAAAGCTGCTCCCACGTTCTTCCCTGGTTCACTCTTCCTCCCAGGGAATAGTACTGGGACTGTAGGGCACAAGAGGGAGATGATGGCAGAGCTTCCAGATCAGATGCTTCTCTTACCCATCTGAAGGATCTCAGAGACTTTACAGGAAGAGGAGGATTCCCCTGAGGCCGTGATGAAACTAAACTGACTTCATTAATGTCTCATTCCTTATGAATTCTGCATATTGCAGAAGGTAAAGCAGAGGTGACTCCCAGTGCCGCCGAGGATCCCGTTAGCCTGTACAAGCCCTCGAGGGATGTTCCTCTGCAGAGTACAGGAAGGAAGGGGATTCTCCCGAGGCTACTTTTAAAGGGGGATGGATTCTGGTGAAGAGTTATCCGCTTTCCTCCCCACCTTCTCTAAAGTGGATGCACTGCTCTGTTCTGTCATGAAGAGGCAAATAGTAAAACAAGACAAAACAGTTGCCTTAGATTAGGATAATTTATGTGCACATGTAACTTGATAAAAAGAGCCAGACTATGGCCGAGTTTCACTCAAGGTTGCTTCAAGGACTAAAACATAACCAGACATAAAAATACTTAATTAAAAAGACAAATTAAATCATAAAGGCATGGGGTAATCTGCACGGGCTCCAAGCCTTCTGTTAAGGGTAGCAACTGCCGCTCCGTGAAGGTTACCCCCATGTTTCTATTAAGGGTAGCAACTGCCGCTCCGTGCAGGTTACCCCCATGTTTCTATTAAGGGTAGCAACTGCCGCTCCGTGCAGGTTACCCCCATGTTTCTCTTAAGGGTAGCAACTGCCGCTCCGTGCAGGTTACCCCCATGTTTCTATTAAGGGTAGCAACTGCCGCTCCGTGCAGGTTACCCCCATGTTTCTATTAAGGGTAGCAACTGCCGCTCCGTGCAGGTTACCCCCATGTTTCTGTTAAGGGCAGTAACTGCCGCTCCGTGCAGGTTACCCCCATGTTTCTGTTAAGGGTAGCAACTGCCGCTCCGTGCAGGATACCCCCATGTTTCTGTTAAGGGTAGCAACTGCCGCTCCGTGCAGGTTACCCCATGTTTCTGTTAAGGGTAGCAACTGCCGCTCCGTGCAGGTTACCCCATGTTTCTGTTAAGGGCAGTAACTGCCGCTCCGTGCAGGTTACCCTATGTTTCTGTTAAGGGTAGTAACTGCCGCTCCGTGCAGGTTACCCCATGTTTCTGTTAAGGGCAGTAACTGCCGCTCCGTGCAGGTTACCCCCATGTTTCTGTTAAGGGCAGTAACTGCCGCTCCGTGCAGGTTACCCCCATGTTTCTGTTAAGGGTAGCAACTGCCGCTCCGTGCAGGATACCCCCATGTTTCTGTTAAGGGTAGCAACTGCCGCTCCGTGCAGGCTACCCCCATGTTTCTGTTAAGGGTAGTAACTGCCTCTCCGTGCAGGCTACCCCCATGTTTCTGTTAAGGGTAGTAACTGCCTCTCCGTGCAGGTTACCCCCATGTTTCTGTTAAGGGAAGTAACTGCCTCTCCGTGCAGGTTACCCCCATGTTTCTGTTAAGGGTAGTAACTGCCTCTCCGTGCAGGTTACCCCCATGTTTCTGTTAAGGGTAGTAACTGCCGCTCCGTGCAGGTTACCCCATGTTTCTGTTAAGGGCAGTAACTGCCGCTCCGTGCAGGTTACCCCCATGTTTCTGTTAAGGGTAGCAACTGCCGCTCCGTGCAGGATACCCCCATGTTTCTGTTAAGGGTAGCAACTGCCGCTCCGTGCAGGATACCCCCATGTTTCTGTTAAGGGTAGCAACTGCCGCTCCGTGCAGGCTACCCCCATGTTTCTGTTAAGGGTAGTAACTGCCTCTCCGTGCAGGTTACCCCCATGTTTCTGTTAAGGGAAGTAACTGCCTCTCCGTGCAGGTTACCCCCATGTTTCTGTTAAGGGCAGTAACTGCCGCTCTGTGCAGGTTACCCCCATGTTTCTGTTAAGGGTAGTAACTGCCTCTCCGTGCAGGTTACCCCCATGTTTCTGTTAAGGGAAGTAACTGCCTCTCCGTGCAGGTTACCCCCATGTTTCTGTTAAGGGCAGTAACTGCCGCTCCGTGCAGGTTACCCCCATGTTTCTGTTAAGGGTAGCAACTGCCGCTCCGTGCAGGATACCCCCATGTTTCTGTTAAGGGTAGCAACTGCCGCTCCGTGCAGGATACCCCCATGTTTCTGTTAAGGGTAGCAACTGCCGCTCCGTGCAGGCTACCCCCATGTTTCTGTTAAGGGTAGTAACTGCCTCTCCGTGCAGGTTACCCCCATGTTTCTGTTAAGGGAAGTAACTGCCTCTCCGTGCAGGTTACCCCCATGTTTCTGTTAAGGGCAGTAACTGCCTCTCCGTGCAGGTTACCCCCATGTTTCTGTTAAGGGTAGTAACTGCCTCTCCGTGCAGGTTACCCCCATGTTTCTGTTAAGGGTAGTAACTGCCGCTCCGTGCAGGTTACCCCCATGTTTCTGTTAAGGGCAGTAACTGCTGCTCCATGCAGGTTACCCCCATGTTTCTGTTAAGGGCAGTAACTGCCGCTCCGTGCAGGTTACCCCCATGTTTCTCTTTTCCTTATTTCCATTTTCTAGCCTTTAGGGATCCGCAGGGTTTAGCCCCTGCCCCTGTAAACCACTTTGCAAATTGTAAACCACTGTGTGGTTCAGGCTTTGGGTTTCCTTAATTAATTAAAGTTATTATAAGTTAACAGTTTACAATTTTCCTCAATGAGGTTTCACTAACAAAGGGAAAATGATTATTTTGACACTTTAATAATACAAAGTTCAATGTATTAAACTGGCAGTTGATAATATGGTTTACTGGGAAACAAGTATAAACATGAATTACGACACAAATGTATTTTAAGCTTGGTAGCAGAAGTTACTTTCAGATAAGTATAGAAATATTACAAGTTCTGTCTATTTAAATGTTTTTTACACAGAGGTTACCAGCTTTCAGTGTCCTCAGGTAAATGTGATAAATATATTTCTGTAATAATACTAATACCACTAATCTTACTAATATCAGTTGAATGGTGTTTGCAGATTCCATGGTTTTAAAGTCTCTAATACTTTTCCACGTGTGATCGTTGGTGCATTTATCTATAACTCCCGCGATGACTTGTGCACGTTGGTCTTTCGACGAAGATGAGACGTTTTGGAGGCTACAGTTCTTTCTGGATGGACATCTCTTTTGCTTGACCTTGTTGTCTCTGGAACAGTTTCCTACTGTCCTGACTTTAACAAATCAGTAAAGGAACCTGTCTCCCCGAGGCTGTCAGTTTTCACTTTCTTGAATGCTGCTAGCTATGTGTGGGTTGTTTTCTTAATGTACTTTGTTTACTAGCTTCAAAATGAAAGGTTAATTCAATTCCCTATCTTCGTCTAGGAAAGGTGGATAAGAATAAACGAATGTGTTTTTAGATCAGAGTTAAATAACCCATGAGATCCTTACACCCATTCAGTCACTCTTTCCTCAAACAATCCTCAGATAACTGTATTTAAATGGAAATGAGGTTTTGAAAATAAGAAGACTTGAAGCCCAAAATTAAAATCTTTTACACTTTTGCCAAAAGTGCTTTTAATTTTCCTTTGGAATTCAGCAGCAGTCACCTTTATCTTCAGGTGTACAGCAAAATATAGAAGCAGCAATATTTGTCTGGTTCTAAATAGGGCTTTAACTTCAGGGTAATTATGATATCACACAATCAGTTTCAACATTTTCTTTCATTCAGCTAACCATAAAAGCTGAGAAAATATCCGCGCTTCAGCTATTTTATCTTTAAGCTCACTAAAGTAATTTCCTTACCTTTGGCAGGCAAATAAACATTAACAATCCCTCTCATTCATTCTCATTCACTCTGTGTTTCTTAAATGTTTCTAAGATGTTTTACACAGTATAAAGGCCTAAATAACGGAGCTCAGCAGTGCAGCCTCTCTCTCTCTCTCTCTGTCTGTCACCTTTCCCAGCTCAGCGCCCTCACTGACAACTGTCATGCAGAGAAAACTAAAGGAATATTGCTGATGTCATAGAGAAGAAAAGTATCTCTCCCACTTGGGAGAGATTAGTAATTAACAGAAATCTCTATTAAAAAAAACAACCCCTTACTCCAAGAGACTAGTAAAAAGGAAAAATATTAACAAATTTAAATGCATCCCCAATTATATCAATTCTTTAAACAAAATTGTAATTTGTACCATTACTTTAAACCTTGCTGTACAGGTGAGCAGTGCTCAGATAAGGTAATAGCTTCCCCGTATACCCGTAGCTATGGTTCCCAAGCACTTTACTCAATGCAGGCATTACTGGCACTTACACAGCCCCTTCAAATTCATTATTTTATTTTGTATTCTCTTCACCATATTTACACTTCACCCTGGCCTCCTAAATGTTGTCCCTGACATTTAGCATACGTAACCTCATTCACTCAAAACAAAACTGTCCAAAACCCTAAATAACATTGACCTTTCTTAAAACCTTCTTTCTTTTCTTAATCTAATTTGAACATTAGGAATCCCTTGTATAAATGTTTAGTTTTCAAATACACAGAATCAAGGCTAGTTATTACCCTATGCCTTCTGGTTAAGGGTAGTGACTGCCGCTCCATGCAGGTTACCCCCATGTTTCTGTTAAGGGTAGTGACTGCCGCTCCGTGCAGGTTACCCCCATGTTTCTGTTAAGGGTAGTGACTGCCGCTCCGTGCAGGCTACCCCCATGTTTCACTTAAGGGTAGTAACTGCCGCTCCGTGCAGGTTACCCCCATGTTTCACTTAAGGGTAGTAACTGCTGCTCCGTGCAGGATACCCCCATGTTTCTGTTAAGGGTAGTAACTGCTGCTCCGTGCAGGATACCCCCATGTTTCTGTTAAGGGTAGTGACTGCCGCTCCGTGCAGGCTACCCCCATGTTTCACTTAAGGGTAGTAACTGCCGCTCCGTGCAGGTTACCCCCATGTTTCACTTAAGGGTAGTAACTGCTGCTCCGTGCAGGATACCCCCATGTTTCTGTTAAGGGTAGTGACTGCCGCTCCGTGCAGGTTACCCCCATGTTTCACTTAAGGGTAGTAACTGCCGCTCCGTGCAGGTTACCCCCATGTTTCACTTAAGGGTAGTAACTGCCGCTCCGTGCAGGTTACCCCCATGTTTCTGTTAAGGGTAGTAACTGCCGCTCCGTGCAGGTTACCCCCATGTTTCTGTTAAGGGTAGTGACTGCCGCTCCGTGCAGGTTACCCCCATGTTTCTGTTAAGGGTAGTAACTGCCACTCCGTGCAGGTTACCCCCATGTTTCTGTTAAGGGAAGTAACTGCCGCTCCGTGCAGGTTACCCCCATGTTTCTGTTAAGGGAAGTAACTGCCGCTCCCTGCAGGTTACCCCCATGTTTCTGTTAAGGGTAGTAACTGCCGCTCCGTGCAGGTTACCCCCATGTTTCTGTTAAGGGTAGTGACTGCCGCTCCGTGCAGGTTACCCCCATGTTTCTGTTAAGGGAAGTAACTGCCGCTCCCTGCAGGTTACCCCCATGTTTCTGTTAAGGGAAGTAACTGCCGCTCCCTGCAGGTTACCCCCATGTTTCTGTTAAGGGTAGTGACTGCTGCTCCGTGCAGGTTACCCCCATGTTCTCTTTTCTTCATTCCCATCCTGTAGCCTTTAGGGATCCGCAGTGTTTATCCCATGCCCCTTTGAATTCCTTCACTGTTTGTGTCTTCACCTCCTCCTATTGAAGGGCGTTCCAGGCCTCCACCATCCTGTCCATGAAGAAATATTTCCTGAAGTTGATTGACTCGTCCCCCCTGGACTTTCTTTTCAGGACCCTTAGGTTCTACTATTTCTTTCCAATGGAAAAGATTAGAAGTTTGTGCATCAATTAAACCTTTCAGGTATCTGAAGGTCTGTATCACGTCTCCCCTCCACCTCCTCTCCTCCAGGGTATTCATACTCACATCCTTCAGCCTCTCCTCATAAGTCTTCCAATGCTGACCCCACACCATTTTGGTCGCCCGCCTCTGTCCTCTCTCTATCCTTTGTGACTGAAGGACATTTTGCAAAGTGTTACTAAAGGTAACATTATGTATTTACTTTACAATTATAAACCTGGCGTCCAATTTGGATGTCTTCCACTTATCTCTGACCCTGAAGTTGCTCCCGGGTCTCCCCCTACTTACCACAGAGTCTAATCGCTTCCAGGCTGCGTCTCCTCCCGCCATTTCCAGAGCCTTCTCCCCGGCCCAGCTTTCTTAAAACGCTGTGCATTGTTTCTGCTTCCTCATCTTGCTGGTCAGGGAAGTGTGTGGGCCTCTCTCTGGCATCTAACCTCCTCTCACTGTATAACGTCTGCTCTTGGAAGAGCTGTGCTGGGACGCTAAGGGGTGATCCCTAAACTTAGCTACAGTTTTAGCTGACTTCAGGGTTCCTACATTTTTGGCTGAAAATTCACCTAAATTTGGGATCCTACATTTTAGGGCTGCAATTCATTTTGCAAAGTTTAAGTGGCTTAAGTTGGGTGCCTAGTGCTAAATGTGTAATACTTTTTTTCCCTGCCCATATCCCCTCTAGGTTCCTAAGTTTAAGCACTTGGCCTTTCTCAGTGTAAGCCTCTAGCTCCCAGAGTGTGAAGCACCTAAACCAGCCGTGTGCTCTTTCTGCTGTGTTTGATTGCTGGAGCTCAGCTGTAAAGATGGTTTTGCCTCTCTCTGCAGAAACAAAGGAGTGACTATGCTTCATGGCAGCCAGCTCCAGCCTCCGCCACGCCATCGCCACCTCTGTCACCAGCTCCAGGGCCTGCCCCTCCTCTGACACCGGCACCTGTCCACGTGGCTGCGTCGCGACCACCCATGTCTGGACCCATCAGTCGCCAGAGCAGCACATCCAGTGACAGTGGGAGCAGCATTGCACGGGACAACCAAAGATACAGACAGCTTCCCGTGGACCGTGAGTTTCACGGGGGGGGGGCGGGGGGCCTGTATGTGTGCATATCCCAGGCTCGACTTCCTTCTGACCTGGTGCAAGCTCACCCTGTTTATGTACATGTACAGCAAGCTTCTGACACAAGATCAGACCAAGGCATCCTGCCTCTGACCGCAGCCAGTTAGGGATGTGCAATCCTTGTGAAACAATATAGACAACATCCACAACGTTGTCTCTGTCTCTTTGTTGTTTTCAAAACAAAATTTAGTGGTTTTTCTGTCATTTTTAGTCTGCACTATTTATGGCTAATTCATTTATTCTTCCTCCAGGAACTTGTCCAAAACCGTTGAATTAGCCATGCTGTCAGGGGATCGTCCTCCGGTCCTCTAGGTGGCGGAGCTCTGCTCTGAGTACCTGCCTGTCTGTCCCTCCCCCTGCGAGTCCCAGCCTGCCTCAGTCTAGTTTTCTCCACGGTGCAGGTTGCGTACGTTAGGCTACAAGTATATTTTTCTGTTTGCCTTGCACACAGAAGGGCAGCAATGCCTCGGCTGCCTGGCTTTAAGTTCTGCCAGTGCAGCGAGATTGTCAGCCACAGGTGGCCATGTGCTCTGCTACCTATGTTTGGAACCAGACTATGAACCATCAAACTGCAGGGAGTGCAGCCGCATGTCCCTCAGTGCAAGGAAGCAAAGGTTGGCGAAGATAGAAAAGCTGAGGGGAGGCAGCCTCAGGCTCGTATGCTCCAGAACCAGCTCATGGATCAACACAGTCCTCCTCGGAGCCTAGTGGGGAATCCCTGAAGGTGAAAGGGAAGAGGCCTGCCTCTGTTAGGCCCCTCAGGCGTGCCCTGGCCACACAGACGCTCGGAGCATTGGAAGATTCACGGGGACCTGGGCAGGGCTCCAGCGACAAAAGTACACAGATGCACGCGAACAGTGCCATGCCGACGCATATGCGTCGAAGAAGAAGAAACATGACGCAGCGTCAGGGAGTCGCAGAGCCTTAACCGATGCATCGACGCAGAGAGTCGACGCTGAAGCACCACGCGTCCAGGAATGGCACGTCGAGGGCGTTAAGCCAAAAAACCATAGAGTCCCACGTGTTTCCCCAACAGAATGGGGACCCATCGGCGGCACGGCCGCTAGTGATACAGGGAGACTCTGTGCCAGATCTAGAGCTTGTCTCCTCGGATGTGGAACCAGTATCCGTGCACGGATCATCGGGGTCATCTCACTTGTCGCGGATCTTCTCGGATCTGTCAGCAATCTCCAGGTGCAAGCAGGAGGGGTCGCACCTACAAGAGTCCCTGAAGAAGAGAGACAAGCCAGGGCCCAGGGTGGAACGCACAATGGCCCGGCCCAGAGGCCCAGACTCTGAGATTCTGCTAGTGACAGTTCCCCCCAGAGGGAAGGGGTCAATAACCAGCGCTGCAGGGGACGCTACCCTCCCAGGCAGAACAAGGCGCAGTGGAAAATGGAGAAGACCGCCTCAGGACGTCGGACAGCAGCCGGGAAGCCCCCTGCAAGAGTCCCCACAGAGCCTCTCGCTTTTGGAGTCAGATTTCACATCCCCAGGATCATCCACCGGCCACCCTTCGGATTCTCCGGAGGAGCAACCGCAACCCGTATCCCCGCCAGAAGACCTGCCCTACTGCAAATTTGTGGAAAAGATGGGAGACACCGTTCATGTGGGAACTCGGAAAATACCAGACCCCAGGGCGGCGGTCTTGGTTATCCTGAAAATATTCGAGACCCCTGCGGAGCCCACGGCCCTGCCTTTGCATGCAGTGCTGGATGAGATGATGACCGGAGCAGGGGAAGCCCCGCTGTCGGGATCCTCGATGGCGAGGAAGACTGACCTGAAATTCCGGATGCGTGAGTTGCCGTTCTGTGCGTCGGTACAGCTGCCCCACGCCTCCAACGTAGTGGAGTCAGTGATGAGGAAAGCAAAGAAGTCGAGACTTCATTCTAAAGCTCCACCAGGGAGAGACACCAAGCTCCTGGATGCGTTTGGAAAACCGATGTTTCACGTGGGCGTGCCAGATGCTAAGGTCCATCAGCATCAGTTCTACATGGCCCAGTATCTTTACGAATGCCTTCAAACACTGAAGCGGCTTGTGGAGACCTTGGTCCCAGGAGAGAATCCACCGCCACAGCTGAATGCGATGGAAGAAGGGCTGCGTCACTTGCTATGCTCCATTTACGAGGAATTTGACGCCTTGGCCAGGATCGCTGCAGGAGCTATTGCAGCGAGACAGCTTGCTTGGTTACGGGTGAGCTCGATCTGGGAAGATGTCCACGAAAAGCTCGCTAATCTGCCCTGCTTCCCGTGCGATCTGTTCTGAGAAAGCTGAAAGAGCAGAGCGTGGCAGTCCAGTCCCCGAGGGATAGAGTGACGTGAGGGAGATACTGCCATACGTCCTGGAGGTCGCACGCACACCAGAGAGGGGTTAGAGCGTTACCCCTCCTTTCGTCAGCCTGTGTACCAGCCCCCAAGGGGAACACAGCCGCAGCAGCCACCGAACCGGAATCAACAGTGGAGCACACGCCCCCCCCCCCCCCACGGGGACCCTCTGACCCAAACGATCAGAAGAGCAGTCAGGGTTTTAATAACTCCCCACTTACCCCCACCACTAGTGGTAGGGGGCAGAATATCCCTTTTCTACCATGCGTGGGAGAGGATTACCACTGATTGCTGGGAGCTTCGAATTGTGAAGGAAGGATACACCTTGCATTTCAGTAATACCCCAAGACTTCTGCAGCCCCTATGACCGCGAGGAGTTGGGATGCACAATAAGAGGGTCCTGGAGGAGGAGGTGGCCAGACTGCATCCGCCCGAGGCAGCAGGGATTCTACTCCCCTTACTTCCTCACCCCCAAGAAATCGGGAAGCTTCTGCCCCATCCTGGACCTGAGGGCGCTGAAAAAGTTCATCTGCAGGGAAAAATTCAAGATGACCACCCTCAAAACCATCCTCCCTTTCTTACAGCCCAGCGATTGGATGAGTGCGCTGAATCTGAAGGATGCGTATGCCCCCATGTTCCTATCCACTGTGCCTGTTGGCAGTACCTCTGCTTCCAAGTCAGGAAACCTTTCCAGTACAAACCCCCAGGGGTTTCACCAAATGCTTGGCAGTGGTGGCTGCCCACCTCAGGAGGCGGGGAGTACAGCTGCTTCCCCTACCTCGACCACTGGCTGGTGGTAGCCCCGTGCCAGTCCGCCCTGCAACGCAGCCTGCAGACCACTGCCGACTGCATGGGGATCTTGGGCCTACTGATCAACTACGAGAAGTCGCACCTGCGGCCAATGAGGTGCTGTAGTTCATCGGAGCAGTTATCAGTACGAATGTCGGCAGGGCCTACCCACCAGAGTCCAGGGCACACACTATAAGGGCCCTGGCAGCGCAACTACTAGTGACCAGTCATGCGCTGGCCAAGCAAGGGCTGAGCCTCTTAGGCCACGTGGCAGCGGCAATTCAGGTGGTGCCGAATGTGCGCTTGCTTATGCGCAGACTACAGTGGGGTCTGAAACACGGTGGATACAACATTTGCATCCTTTGTCACAACGAGTGATAGTCACTGCAGTGGTGGCTGCAGTCCAGAGCACTGACCGAGGACATGCCCTCCTGGCAGCCTCAGCACCAGGTCATCTTAACCACAGATGCCTCCCTACAGGGCTGGGGAGCTTACATAGGCCAGAGGCAATGGACCCAGCAAAGGAGGGCGCAGTGGATCAATCTGCTGGAGCTGCACGCTGTGCGTTATGCTCTGCCTACGTTCAGGGACGTGCTACGAGGGAAAGTAATGACAGTCCTCACCGACAATCAGACAGCGATGATTTACATAAACAAGGAGGGTCCGGTTTTCGGAAACTCTGCCAAGAAGCGGTGCACATCTGGAAATGGGTGGAGACAGACAGGATCTCCCTCCAGGCGACCTATCTCCCAGGCATTGAGGAAGCCAGAGCGGACAAGTTGAGCAGGATGTTCCGGCCCCACGAGTGGGAACCAACCGAAACTTCCAAGAATGGGGTTGACCAACCATAGACCTTTTTGCAACAGGAAGGTGGGAGCATTTTCTTTGGTACACCCCAGCAAGCATCGCATAGCACAGGACGCCTTCCTCATCTCGTGGAAGCAAGGGCTGCTGTATGCTCTTCCGCCCGTCCCACTGAGAGCGAGAGTTCTGCAAAAGTGCATCACGGACGGAGCTGACCTCATCCTCATAGCACCGGCATGGGCCAGACAGCTGTGCTACGCATATCTGGTGTGGCTCTCCGTCCAATAACCACTGCCCCTGGGGCAGGCCGAGAATCTACTATCACAGGAGGGGGATCCCTCATCCACCCCATGCACCCACGCTTCACCTCATGGCGTGGAGGTTGAAGGGACAGACTGTTGTATTTGAATCTACCACCACCAATCCAGGAGATATTGGCGTTCTCCAGGAAGTTGTCCACAAGGAAAAACTATCAGGCCAAGGGGGCCAGATACTCAAACTGGTGTGAAGAACACGAAGTGAATCCCTTCTGCCTGCCTGAACGGCTAGTGGAGTATCTCCACTCTCTATATTTATTTTATTTATTTATTTATTTAAAACTTTTATATACTGACATTCGATCGAGATATCACATCGGTTTACATGAAACAAGAAACCAATAAGGCAGGGACTGCTTTAAGGCAGGGACTGCTTATTTTACATTGTAACAAGATAACTTACATTGTAACATAGTAACTTGCATAATGGTTAACGAGGAAAATATGTTAACTGATTAATATCGAGAAAAGTATAACATTTAAACTTGAAAGGATACGTGAGCTATAGAGAATAATGTTTAGAAAGGAGATTGGGAGGAAGCGTTGTAGTTAATGACCAGTTATGGATCCCCGAGTAGGGATGCGGGGGAGGGAGGGTGGTGGGGAGAGGGGAGGTAAATATATAAATAATTAAGGGGAGGGTTAGGTCAGGGCGGAGCAGTGGAGGGGGGGGTCTAGTTGGAGGCAGGTTGGAACTCAGTGCAGGAGGTTGGATTCCCATTGGAGGGGTTATGTATCAGCGGGGAAGGCTTTTCTGAAGAGCCAGGTTTTGAGTTGTTTTTTGAATACTTGAGTGGAGGGTTCGTTCCTAAGAAGGGGTGGGAGGGAATTCCAAAGGGTGGGGCCGGCAACTGACAAGGCTCATCTTCTGGTGGAGGAGAGGTGCGCGGTTTTAGAGCTGGGAATGATGAGTAGGCCGGTGTCTGAGGATCTGAGGCTTCTTTGGGGGGAGTATGGGAGAATGGCAGTGTTTAGCCAGTTCATCTCGTTGTTTATTTTTTTGTGGATGAGGGTGAGGGTTTTATATTGTATTCTTTGGGCGATGGGCAGCCAGTGCAGTTCTTTTAGTGTGGGTGTGATGTGGTTACATTTTTTGATGTTAGTGATGGTCCTGGCGGCTGCGTTTTGCAGTACTTGTAGAGGTCGGATGGTGGTTTCAGGTAGTCCAAGGAGTAATGCATTGCAGTAATCCAGTTTGGAAAAAATTGACTGTAGTACTGTTCGAAAGTCTTGTGTGTGGAGGAGGGGTTTGAGTTTTTTTAGTGTTTGCAGTTTAAAGAATCCATCTTTGATTATGTTAGAGATGTGACGCTTGAGGTTGAGTTCGTCATCAATGGTCACTCCCAGATTTCTTGTAGATGTTGTGAGTTGTGCCCCTGTGTTATTAGAGGTGATGATGCTGAGGGGGGCTGAGGTGAGCTCATTTGAGATGCTTAGGATTTCAGTCTTGCTTTGGTTGAGACATAATGTTAGTTGGGATAGGAGTTGAGTAATTTCCGTGCTGAGTTGGTTCCATTTGTTTAGAGTGTCCTCGATGGATTTGTTAATGGGGAGTAAAATTTGTATGTCGTCGGCATAGACCAGGTAGGTGAGGTCCAATTTTGAGAGGAGCTTGCAGAGGGGGAGGAGATAGATGTTGAATAGGGAGGAGCCTTGTGGGACGCCATGTGTAAGTGTTATTTGGGAGGATTCGGAGGCCTTTGTCTTGATGTTGCATGATCTGTTATGGAGATATGACTCGAACCATTTGATTGTGGTGTCTCTTAGTCCGATCTCTTTGAGTCTTGAGAGGAGTGTTTTGTGATTGATGGTGTCAAAGGCGGCGGATATGTCGAGGAGTATCAGGAGGTATGATTGTCCACAGTCGAGTCCTCTGAGGATGGTGTCGGTGAGGGTGAGGAGGAGAGTTTCGGTGCTAAATAGTTTCCTGAAGCCATGCTGTTGAGGTAGCAAGATGTTATGGTTTTCAAGGTGATCCATAAGTTGATTATTGACTGTTTTTTCGAGGATTTTTGCTATAAACGGGGAGGTTGGATGCTGGTCTATAGTTGGCTGGATCAGCTTTGTCGAGTTGGGGTTTTTTGAGGATGGGTTTCACTACTGCATTTTTTAGTTTGTCGGGGAATATTCCTTGCTCGAGTGATAGGTTGATGATGTCGGTTATAGGTTTGGTGATGATCTCGCTGATTAGTTTTAAGGTTTTGATGGGGATGGGGTCTAAGGGATGAGAGGCAGGATTGATTCTTTTTATGATGGATTCTATTTCTGTCGAGGCCACAGGGGTGAAATGTGACCATGTTGAGTTGTTGGAGGGTTTTTGTTGTCAAGGTGGGTAGGGGGAATCTTGGCGATGATGTTGTTGACTTTGTCTTTGAAGAAGTGTGCTAGTTTTTCACTGGAGATGGAGGCGGTGTCCGTGGCTGAGTCGTTCAGAGTGGAGTTGGTTAGGTCTTTGACATATGAGAAGAGGGTCCTGGGGTTGAATTGGTATTCGTGTATCTTTGTTGCGTAGAAGTTTCGCTTTGCCGTGTTGAGATCCGTTGCGTATTTGTGAAATAGTGTTCTGTATTTGTCTTTCAGTTCTGGTGTTGGGGTTTTTCTCCATTTTTTTTCAGTTTGTCTTAGTGTTTGTTTTGCTTTTTTTAGTTCTTGGGAGTACCATGGGGATATGTGTTTAGTTGAGGTATTTATTTCTTTTCTGACTGTTGGGCAAAGGGTTTTGGCTAGGTTGGCGTTGATGGAAATCCAGGAATTTGTAGCAGAGTTGGCGTCGTCTTTGTTGAGGGTCTTTAAGGCTTCAGGTAGTTGTTGAGCCAGGTCGTCGCTGGAGCATGGCTTGGTGAATTCGATGATGTGCTTGTCGGGTTTAGTAGGGGGTACTTGAATCTGGAACTTGGCTTGAATGAGGTTGTGGTCGGACCATGGGGTTGGGGTGGCTGATGGTAGGCCTATGGTGGATATTTTGCTGTTGGAGAAGAGTAGGTCAAGGGTGTGACCAGATTTTTGGGTGGGGGTGTTAATGATTTGGGTGAATCCGATGGCTGACATGGTGGAAAGGAGGAGTTCGCATGTGGGGGAAAGAGGGATGGTGTCTATGTGGAGATTGAAATCCCCTAGTATAATAGCCGGTTCCTGTAAGTTGATAAGGGTGATTATGGCTTTGATTAAGGGGGAGAGGTTGTGTTGGAGGAGACCGGGGGGAGCGTAGAGGAGGAGTTTTTGGAGGTTTTTGGATTTAAATAAGTTGGTCTCAAAAGGGGGTGGTAGGTTCAAAGAGTGTGATGTGAATTTGTTTTTTGTGTGCTAAGAAGAGACGGCCACCTCCTCTTTTTTTTTTTTTTTTAGGTCTGGGAATGGAGAATATGTTATAGGTGTTTCTGGGCAGTTGATTTAGAAGTACGGTGTCTGTGCTTTTCAGCCAGGATTCAGTGATGCAGAAGATGTCGGGTAGAGAATCTAGGAGCAGGTCATGTATGATGGGGATTTTTTTTGGTAATGGATTGGGCGTTTATGAGGAAGAGTGTGATGATGGTGATTGCAGACCAGAGGATGTTGGAGTTGATGGTGATGTTGGAGAGGCGTCTGAAAGGGCGTGCTTTTTGGGTAGCGGTGAGGTGTTGGTAGTGGTGGGGGATCTTAGGAATGTAGCGTGGTGTAGTCATTGTGGGTGATAGGGGTGGGCTAGTGCGTGTTATGTTTGTTAAGGATTTGTATAGGGGGAGGGAGTGAGGGGGGGTGTAGGACTTTGCGGGAGAGGCACCAGGAGCGGCACTAAGGGGCGCACTAAGGGGCAGGCCCCTTGGTCGCGCTCCTATATCAGGCGGGATTGGCTACTTCATCAGTCGGCGCGATTGCCGCATACCATCTTCCTCATGGGGGCACCCCGGTATCCTGCCACCCATTAATCTCAAAGTTCATGAAGGGCATCCTGCATCTGCGCCTGCCGGTTCCATGGGACTTTAATCTGGTTCTGGAACAACTGATGCTCCTGTCCTTTGAGCCCATGGACAGTTGCCATCTGAAGTATCTTTCCTGGAAGGTCCTGTTCTTAGTCACTCTTACCTCAGCCAGGAGGGTGAGCGAGCTGCAGGTGCTAGTACATTCCCCCATGATAAAGTAACACTATGTACAACACCCCTCCTTCCTCCCCAAAGTGGTTTTGGCCTTCCACCTCAGACCTTCGACTTGCCGATGTTCTTTCTGAAGCCGCACAAGTCTGATGCTGAGAGACGGCTGCACACCTTGGATTGCAAGCATGCCTTGGCCTACTACAAGTGCTGTACGTATTTTGAGTTAAGGGCCTCTCCTCTCTTTGTCTCCTTTAACCTGAATGCCCCTGGGCTCCCTATATCAAAAAGGACCCTCTCATCGTGGATCTCACAATGCATCCTATTCTGCTATAACAGGAAATCGGAGACTCTAGCTACATCGCCAAGAGCCCATCAAGTAAGAGCAAAGGCAGCATCTATCACCCATCTGTACGACGAGCCAATCCAGGACATATGTGAGGCCGCCACACGGGCGTCCCTGACACCTTTACCTTGCATTACTGTCTTAATCAGCAGCCAGCCTCAGATGCAGTGGTGGGGAGGGCTATTCTCATGGCAGGAACAACCAAAGAGACTGTCCGCAAGCACAGTCTTGGCTGAGACGCCCCTCAGCCTACCAGAAGGGACCGCGCATGGCACCAGAGATCCAGTGGGGTGCTCAACCGTTCAGTTTGGGACTCCCCTGGGAGTAAGCAGGGCTGGTGGCCAGGGTTTACTCTAGGCTGGAAGTCGCAGATGGAGGAGGTGCAGGACGAGTTGAAGAACCAGGCAGTTCTAGATGTGAAACCCCCCTGACCCCTGGGAGTAAGCAGGGCTGGTGGCCAGGGTTTGCTCTAGGCTGGAAGTCGCAGATGGAGGAGGTGCAGGGCGAGTTGAAGAACCAGGCAGTTCTAGATGTGAAACACCCCTGACCCCTGGGAGTAAGCAGGGCTGGTGGCCAGGGTTTGCTCTAGGCCGGAAGTCGCAGATGGAGGAGGTGCAGGACGAGTTGAAGAACCAGGCAGTTCTAGATGTGAAACACCCCTGTCCCCCTGGGAGTAAGCAGGGCTGGTGGCCAGGGTTTACTCTAGGCCGGAAGTCACAGATGGAGGAGGTGCAGGATGAGGTGAAGAACCAGGCAGTTCTAGATGTGAAACACCCCTGACCCCTGGGAGTAAGCAGGGCTGGTGGCTAGGGTTTGCTCTAGGCTGGAAGTCGCAGATGGAGGAGGTGCAGGATGAGGTGAAGAACCAGGCAGTTCTAGATGTGAAACACCCCTGACCCCTGGGAGTAAGCAGGGCTGGTGGCCAGGGTTTGCTCTAGGCTGGAAGTCGCAGATGGAGGAGGTGCAGGGCGAGTTGAAGAACCAGGCAGTTCTAGATGTGAAACACCCCTGACCCCTGGGAGTAAGCAGGGCTGGTGGCCAGGACTCAGCTCTTTCTCTTTGCTCTAGGCCGGAAGTCGCAGATGGAGGAGGTGCAGGACGAGTTGATTCACAGACTCACCATTGGCCGAAGTGCAGCCCAGAAGAAGTTCCCGGTAGCTCGGACTCAATCACTGGTTGTGAACATCACTTACGAGTCCTCGTCTGAGGATGTCAAGATGTGGCTGGAGTCCAAGGGATTCAACCCCGTGTAAGTCACAGTCTATGTCCTAAAATTCCCGGGAGACGCGGCCCTGCAATCTAGGGGGGCAGTGGCAGGATTGGGAGATGTTGTGCATGAGGGATTTCTCTGGGACTCTATGAGCAGAATAAAATGTACCTCTCTCATGCCCAAATCGTTCTGTAACTTACCCCGCAGTTCTACCTTTCCTCAGAGAGCACCCGAGAGAGGGCCACGGTTCTAGCACTGGCCCAGAGCTCTCTTAACACTTACAGGGATCCTTTCCTAGAGCCCTGTTTTACCCCCAGCTCATTGCACCAGAACAAACTCCCCAGCAGCATTTTAAACCCAACCTCCCCTCACCCCCACCTTACAGCCTGGAGCTCTCAGCCCTCCCCCATCTACAGCCTGGAGCTCTCAGCCCTCCCCCATCTACAGCCTGGAGCTCTCAGCCCTCCCCCACCTACAGCCTTGGAGCTCTCAGCCCTCCCCCACCTACAGCCTGGAGCTCTCAGCCCTGCCCCATCTACAGCCTGGAGCTCTCAGCCCTGCCCCAGCTACAGCCTGGAGCTCTCAGCCCTGCCCCATCTACAGCCTGGAGCTCTCAGCCCTGCCCCACCTACAACCTGGAGCTCTCAGCCCTCCCCCACCTACAGCCTGGAGCTCTCAGCCCTGCCCCATCTACAGCCTGGAGCTCTCAGCCCTGCCCCACCTACAGCCTGGAGCTCTCAGCCCTGCCCCATCTACAGCCTGGAGCTCTCAGCCCTCCCCCACCTACAGCCTGGAGCTCTCAGCCCTGCCCCATCTACAGCCTGGAGCTCTCAGCCCTGCCCCATCTACAGCCTGGAGCTCTCAGCCCTGCCCCATCTACAGCCTGGAGCTCTCAGTCCTCCCCCATCTACAGCCTGGAGCTCTCAGCCCTGCCCCATCTACAGCCTGGAGCTCTCAGTCCTCCCCCATCTACAGCCTGGAGCTTTCAGCCCTCCCCCATCTACAGCCTGGAGCTCTCAGCCCTCCCCCATCTACAGCCTGGAGCTCTCAGCCCTGCCCCATCTATAGCCTGGAGCTCTCAGCCCTGCCCCCATCTATAGCCTGGAGCTCTCAGCCCTGCCCCCATCTATAGCCTGGAGCTCTCAGCCCTGCCCCATCTACAGCCTGGAGCTCTCAGCCCTCCCCCATCTACAGCCTGGAGCTCTCAGCCCTCCCCCATCTACAGCCTGGAGCTCTCAGCCCTCCCCCATCTACAGCCTGGAGCTCTCAGCCCTGCCCCATCTATAGCCTGGAGCTCTCAGCCCTCCCCCATCTATAGCCTGGAGCTCTCAGCCCTCCCCCATCTATAGCCTGGAGCTCTCAGCCCTCCCCCATCTACAGCCTGGAGCTCTCAGCCCTCCCCCATCTACAGCCTGTTCCTGTGCCCTCCTGATCCGGTGCCCGAGGGCTGTGCCCTCCTGATCCGGTGCCCGAGGGCTGTGCCCTCCTGATCCGGTGCCTGAGGGCTGTGCCCTCCTGATCCGGTGCCTGAGGGCTGTGCCCTCCTGATCCGGTGCCCGAGGGCTGTGCCCCTCCTGATCCGGTGCCCGAGGGCTGTGCCCTCCTGATCCGGTGCCCGAGGGCTGTGCCCTCCTGATCCGGTGCCCGAGGGCTGTGCCCTGCTGATCCGGTGCCCGAGGGCTGTGCCCTCCTGATCCGGTGCCTGAGGGCTGTGCCCTGCTGATCCGGTGCCCGAGGGCTGTGCCCCTCCTGATCCGGTGCCCGAGGGCTGTGCCCCTCCTGATCCGGTGCCCGAGGGCTGTGCCCCTCCTGATCCGGTGCCCGAGGGCTGTGCCCTCCTGATCCGGTGCCCGAGGGCTGTGCCCTCCTGATCCGGTGCCCGAGGGCTGTGCCCTGCTGATCCGGTGCCCGAGGGCTGTGCCCTTGCTTTCTCCTCTTCTCGCTGCCGCTCGCTGGAAGCTTTCCTTCAGCCTGGGCCTTACCTTCCTGCCTGCCTCTCTCTGCTGGACTCTCCCCTGAATATTCTGCAATATCCTTGTCTTTCCTCGGGCGTTTTATGCGCTGCAGGTGTGTGAAGACCTCTGTGAGGAGAGCGGGAACAGATTTCCCTGCCGGGCACTGCTAACCCTCCCTGGTCTTTTCATTTTTTAGCACTGTTAACAGCCTGGGCGTGCTGACGGGGGCGCAGCTGTTCTCGCTCAGTAAGGAGGAGCTGAAGACGGTTTGCCCGGAAGGTGCGCGGGTGTACAGCCAGGTCACTGTGCAGAAAACAGCCCTGGAGGTAAGCGCTTTGTGCTGATGTTTTCCAGACTTCACTTCTCCCGAGGGAGGCTTGTGTTCCCCCTCCTGCCCCGCGCCGGCGTTATTTCACAGCCGCTGAGCAGATTTCTTTACAAGGTGTCCTGTGATCCTTGTGTTTCAAAATGATGTTGTAATAAATATTACAAGGTTTAGTGCAGCACCCAGTGTAATACTTTGCAGTTTTCTGCACAAGAAGAGAAGTTTTGCTGGAAAGGAAGTGCAGCGTAAGAGGCGAGAAAGAGGCGGTAAGATAAGAGGGGATTTTGTAGCAGAACGGGTGGTGGCCCCATGCTGGAGATGCTTTTTTTGCCTCTGGTCCCACATCTTTGGAGTGTTTTAATATCTTTGGTCTTGCCCTAATGCTCTGCACCTTTTATTATGATTACAGTATGTTTTAAGCTCTGCTTGTCAGACCTGCTCTTCAGCTGTCTGTGCTGTATTCATGCTTTATGTGTATCAGTGTGACTCCTGCATGAGGCTCTGATGAGGATCTGCTCTTCAGCTGTCTGTGCTGTATTCATGCTTTATGTGTATCAGTGTGACTCCGGCATGAGGCTCTGATGAGGATCTGCTCTTCAGCTGTCTGTGCTGTATTCATGCTTTATGTGTATCAGTGTGACTCCTGCATGGAGACCTGCTCTTCAGCTGTCTGTGCTGTATTCATGCTTTACATGTATCAGTGTGACTCCGGCATGAGGCTCTGATGAGGATCTGCTCTTCAGCTGTCTGTGCTGTATTCATGCTTTATGTGTATCAGTGTGACTCCTGCATGGAGACCTGCTCTTCAGCTGTCTGTGCTGTATTCATGCTTTATGTGTATCAGTGTGACTCCTGCATGAGGCTCTGATGAGGATCTGCTCTTCAGCTGTCCGTGCTGTATTCATGCTTTATGTGTATCAGTGTGACTCCTGCATGGAGACCTGCTCTTCAGCTGTCTGTGCTGTATTCATGCTTTATGTGTATCAGTGTGACTCCTGCATGAGGCTCTGATGAGGATCTGCTCTTCAGCTGTCCGTGCTGTATTCATGCTTTATGTGTATCAGTGTGACTCCTGCATCCCATGCCGGCTCTTCACCCCCCCCGTTGGATGGCATCATTTGGGGGTGGAGCTTGATGCCAGCGTTGGAGGAACAGAGGCTCAGAAACAACTCTCCTGGAGAAGTCAAGGATGGCAAAACGACTCAATGAACCGGGGAGAGTGACCAGCAGAAGCAGTCCTTGTGCATCCGGTGTTGTACATGCACCCCTTACACGGTCTCCCGGCACATGCACGTACACGCACCCCTTACACGGTCTCCCGGCACACGTACGTGCACGTACACGCACCCCTTACACGGTCTCCCGGCACACGCACGTACACGCACCCCTTACACGGTCTCCCGGCACGTGCACGTACACGCACCCCTTACACGGTCTCCCGGCACACGCACGTGCACGTACACGCACCCCTTACACGGTCTCCCGGCACACGCACGTGCACGTACACGCACCCCTTACACGGTCTCCCGGCACACGCACATACACGCACCCCTTACACGGTCTCCCGGCACGTGCACGTACACGCACCCCTTACACGGTCTCCTGGCACACGCATGTACATGCACCCCTTACACAGTCTCCCGGCACACGCACGTGCACGTACACGCACCCCTTACATGGTCTCCCGGCACGTGCACGTACACGCACCCCTTACACGGTCTCCTGGCATGTACACGTACACACGCACCCCTTACACGGTCTCCCGGCACACGCACGTGCACGTACACGCACCCCTTACACGGTCTCCCGGCACACGCACGTGCACGTACACGCACCCCTTACACGGTCTCCCGGCACACGCACGTACACGCACCCCTTACACGGTCTCCCGGCACGTGCACGTACACGCACCCCTTACACGGTCTCCTGGCACACGCATGTACATGCACCCCTTACACAGTCTCCCGGCACACGCACGTGCACGTACACGCACCCCTTACATGGTCTCCCGGCACGTGCACGTACACGCACCCCTTACACGGTCTCCTGGCACACGCACGTACACGTACACACGCACCCCTTACACGGTCTCCCGGCACACGCACGTACACGTACACACGCACCCCTTACACGGTCTCCCGGCATACGCACGTACATGTACACGTACCCCTTACACGGTCTTCCGGCACACGCACGTACACGCACCCCTTACACGGTCTCCCGGCACACGCACGTACACGCACCCCTACACGGTCTCCCGGCACACGCACGTGCACGTACACGCACCCCTTACACGGTCTCCCGGCACACGCACGTACACGTACACATGCACCCCTTCCACGGTCTCCCGGCACACCGCACGTACATGTACACGTACCCCTTACACGGTCTCCCGGCACGTACAAGTACACGTACACGCACCCCTTACACGGTCTCCCGGCACACGCACGTACACACACCCCTTACACGGTCTCCCGTCACACGCACGTACACGCACCCCTTACACGGTCTCCAGGCACACGCTCGTACACGCACCCCTTACACGGTCTCCCGGCACACGCACGTACACGCACCCCTTACACGGTCTCCTGTCACACGCTCGTACACGCACCCCTTACACGGTCTCCCGGCACGTACATCCTGAAAAGCCCTTGCAATGACACTGTGGCTTATATTGATCTTTGGAGGAAGGTACACGTGACTCTACAGACTCTTTTGCTTTTAATAGAAGATGAATAAAAACAGTAGAAAATAACGTTCTAGATCGCTTGATTCTCCCCCCAAAGCAAACCAGAAAGGTGCGAAGTCCCCAGTAATCTAGCTACACAGACAGTTCAGCTCCGTCTAAGCCTTTGCAATGATTGGGAAAACACAGATAGTTTGTAGCATCGCCGAGGACAGCACTGCGGCTTTACATTATATTCAGGTGCTCCAGGTATAAAATCAGCCGTCTCAGGAGGGAGGTAAGAGCCAGGAGCCAGAGTCTGGAGAGTCTCCACGGCTTTCATGTAACGTTTTGCCCTGACTCGACCATAGTTTTGCATTTGATACAATATCCTAAAGTGGGAAATTAAGAACGTTCCTTTTTTTATTGGGCCTATGGCAAATACTGCAAAGTCCCTGAATACTTTCCACGCACCAACCCTCTGCCTGATATTCAGAGGAAAGCCCCTGTGAGCTTTCTCTTCTCATCTGCTCGTGCAAGCCCCGCCAGAGCGCGGCTAAGAGAGCACCAGACAGTCCCTCTTCACTACGTCCACCGCCACCTCCCTGCAGCGTTCAGCTCAACCCTAGGAAGGAACCCGGGGAGAGAGCAAAGGATTCCAGAGCAACAAACTTTGCTGCACGCTGGTCCTTTAAGTGCTGAGAGAGGATTCATCACACTACCGTGCGCAGGTTTCAGTGGCTTTGATGTTAATGAGTGCAGGCTTCCCGGCTGAGCTGCAGGGTTTCAATTACTGACATAAGATCTGCAGCAGCACCAAATTCTCTAAGAAAAGCTCTCATTTTTTGGCTCTGTGGCTTATTCTACTTCAATTTCCAAAGTTCCTTCCCTTTTTTTGTCCTATTTACATTTTTGTGTACATTTTGGAAAAGTGAGAGATTCTTTACTATGACCACATTACGTTTAGGGAAAAAAACACTTTTCTGATTTGTCCCTTCTTCAGCTATCCATACTGTATTCATGCTTTGTGTATCACTATTGGCTTCTGAGGAAGACCTGCTCTTCAGCTCTCTGTGCTGTATTCATGCTTTGTGTGTATTAGTGTGACTCCTGCATGGGGCTCTGACGGAGATCTGCTCTTCAGCTGTCTGTGCTGTATTCATGCTTTATGTGTATCAGTGTGACTCCTGCATGAGGCTCTGATGAGGATCTGCTCTTCAGCTGTCCGTGCTGTATTCATGCTTTATGTGTATCAGTGTGACTCCTGCATCCCATGCCGGCTCTTCACCCCCCCCGTTGGATGGCATCATTTGGGGGTGGAGCTTGATGCCAGCGTTGGAGGAACAGAGGCTCAGAAACAACTCTCCTGGAGAAGTCAAGGATGGCAAAACGACTCAATGAACCGGGGAGAGTGACCAGCAGAAGCAGTCCTTGTGCATCCGGTGTTGTACATGCACCCCTTACACGGTCTCCCGGCACATGCACGTACACGCACCCCCTTACACGGTCTCCCGGCACACGCACGTGCACGTACACGCACCCCTTTACACGGTCTCCGGCACACGCACGTACACGCACCCTTACACGGTCTCCCGGCACGTGCACGTACACGCACCCCTTACACGGTCTCCCGGCACACGCACGTGCACGTACACGCACCCCTTACACGGTCTCCCGGCACACGCACGTGCACGTACACGCACCCCTTACACGGTCTCCCGGCACACGCACATACACGCACCCCTTACACGGTCTCCCGGCACGTGCACGTACACGCACCCCTTACACGGTCTCCTGGCACACGCATGTACATGCACCCCTTACACAGTCTCCCGGCACACGCACGTGCACGTACACGCACCCCTTACATGGTCTCCCGGCACGTGCACGTACACGCACCCCTTACACGGTCTCCTGGCATGTACACGTACACACGCACCCCTTACACGGTCTCCCGGCACACGCACGTGCACGTACACGCAACCCCTTACACGGTCTCCCGGCACACGCACGTGCACGTACACGCACCCCTTACACGGTCTCCCGGCCACACGCACCCCCTTACACGGTCTCCCGGCACGTGCACGTACACGCACCCCTTACACGGTCTCCTGGCACACGCATGTACATGCACCCCTTACACAGTCTCCCGGCACACGCACGTGCACGTACACGCACCCCTTACATGGTCTCCCGGCACGTGCACGTACACGCACCCCTTACACGGTCTCCTGGCACACGCACGTACACGTACACACGCACCCCTTACACGGTCTCCCGGCACACGCACGTACACGTACACACGCACCCCTTACACGGTCTCCCGGCATACGCACGTACATGTACACGTACCCCTTACACGGTCTTCCGGCACACGCACGTACACGCACCCCTTACACGGTCTCCCGGCACACGCACGTACACGCACCCCTTACACGGTCTCCCGGCACACGCACGTGCACGTACACGCACCCCTTACACGGTCTCCCGGCACACGCACGTACACGTACACATGCACCCCTTCCACGGTCTCCCGGCACACGCACGTACATGTACACGTACCCCTTACACGGTCTCCCGGCACGTACAAGTACACGTACACGCACCCCTTACACGGTCTCCCGGCACACGCACGTACACACACCCCTTACACGGTCTCCCGTCACACGCACGTACACGCACCCCTTACACGGTCTCCAGGCACACGCTCGTACACGCACCCCTTACACGGTCTCCCGGCACACGCACGTACACGCACCCCTTACACGGTCTCCTGTCACACGCTCGTACACGCACCCCTTACACGGTCTCCCGGCACGTACATCCTGAAAAGCCCTTGCAATGACACTGTGGCTTATATTGATCTTTGGAGGAAGGTACACGTGACTCTACAGACTCTTTTGCTTTTAATAGAAGATGAATAAAAACAGTAGAAAATAACGTTCTAGATCGCTTGATTCTCCCCCCAAA
Organism: Rhinatrema bivittatum; assembly: GCF_901001135.1. NCBI lineage: Eukaryota > Metazoa > Chordata > Amphibia > Gymnophiona > Rhinatrematidae > Rhinatrema > Rhinatrema bivittatum. The sequence goes on along the minus strand of NC_042618.1, from coordinate 483,267,010 downwards.
GCAAACCAGAAAGGTGCGAAGTCCCCAGTAATCTAGCTACACAGACAGTTCAGCTCCGTCTAAGCCTTTGCAATGATTGGGAAAAACACAGATAGTTTGTAGCATCGCCGAGGACAGCACTGCGGCTTTACATTATATTCAGGTGCTCCAGGTATAAAATCAGCCGTCTCAGGAGGGAGGTAAGAGCCAGGAGCCAGAGTCTGGAGAGTCTCCACGGCTTTCATGTAACGTTTTGCCCTGACTCGACCATAGTTTTGCATTTGATACAATATCCTAAAGTGGGAAATTAAGAACGTTCCTTTTTTTATTGGGCCTATGGCAAATACTGCAAAGTCCCTGAATACTTTCCACGCACCAACCCTCTGCCTGATATTCAGAGGAAAGCCCCTGTGAGCTTTCTCTTCTCATCTGCTCGTGCAAGCCCCGCCAGAGCGCGGCTAAGAGAGCACCAGACAGTCCCTCTTCACTACGTCCACCGCCACCTCCCTGCAGCGTTCAGCTCAACCCTAGGAAGGAACCCGGGGAGAGAGCAAAGGATTCCAGAGCAACAAACTTTGCTGCACGCTGGTCCTTTAAGTGCTGAGAGAGGATTCATCACACTACCGTGCGCAGGTTTCAGTGGCTTTGATGTTAATGAGTGCAGGCTTCCCGGCTGAGCTGCAGGGTTTCAATTACTGACATAAGATCTGCAGCAGCACCAAATTCTCTAAGAAAAGCTCTCATTTTTTGGCTCTGTGGCTTATTCTACTTCAATTTCCAAAGTTCCTTCCCTTTTTTTGTCCTATTTACATTTTTGTGTACATTTTGGAAAAGTGAGAGATTCTTTACTATGACCACATTACGTTTAGGGAAAAAAACACTTTTCTGATTTGTCCCTTCTTCAGCTATCCATACTGTATTCATGCTTTGTGTATCACTATTGGCTTCTGAGGAAGACCTGCTCTTCAGCTCTCTGTGCTGTATTCATGCTTTGTGTGTATTAGTGTGACTCCTGCATGGGGCTCTGACGGAGATCTGCTCTTCAGCTGTCTGTGCTGTATTCATGCTTTATGTGTATCAGTGTGACACCTGCATGGGGCTCTGATGGAGATCTGCTCTTCAGCTGTCTGTGCTGTATTCATGCTTTACATGTATCAGTGTGACTCCTGCATGGGGCTCTGATGAAGATCTGCTCTTCAGCTGTCTGTGCTGTATTCATGCTTTACATGTATCAGTGTGACTCCTGCATGGGGCTCTGATGAAGATCTGCTCTTCAGCTGTCTGTGCTGTATTCATGCTTTACGTGTATCAGTGTGACTCCTGCATGGGGCTCTGAAGATCTTGCTCTTCAGCTGTCTGTGCTGTATTCATGCTTTATGTGTATCAGTGTGACTCCTGCATGAGGCTTTGGAGATCTGCTCTTCAGCTCTCTGTGCTGTATTCGCTTTACAGTTATCACTGCAATGGTTTCCGATAAAGATCAGCTCAACAGCTTCTGCCTTAAGATTCAAAATGGCTGCAGAATTTACATAGGAGATACTTTCAAAATATTTAAGCCCTAATGTGTCCTCTGGTCTGAGATTTTCATGAAAGGAAAATGGTGGAATGCTACTGATTTTTAGCTCTTTTTAAGATGGGATTTAACGTCCATCCGTAGCTATAAAATGTTTTAAAGCTGGGGCAGTAGCAGTTTATAGCTCCCCTAGGCAGGGAGATGAGGTGGCCTGTGTGTAGCTGTCTTGTTGCAGAGTTGACTGCAGCAGAAATTCACAGATTTTCCAATCGTGCTGATGTTTCTAAGCACACGAGATGCCGGCTGCTTATCTGTATTCCTGCAGTGAGGTTTGAAGTGACTTTCACAGCCACCTACCTGGTGCTAAAAAATAAATCTGGTGTATTTTTCACGGAATTTGGCAGGAGCGAGAGTGCGATATTTTCATCCTTTTTTTTTTCCCCCAGGCTCACGATGGCAGCTCCGAGCTGCAGGAGATCATGAGAAGGCGTCAGGAAAAGCTGAACGCCACGGCCACTGACTCGGGAGTGGAATCGTTCGATGAAGGAAACAGTCACTAAGTGTTTGTGGTTAATGAGTGCACCCGTCCTGCCATTATTTCACTGTACATCCTGGGAAGAGTTAAGTTATTGTCACTGTCTGTACATATGTGCCTGGAATGGAAGCGAGGGACTGCAGGCTGTGAGCGTGGGAATCTGTGATGTCACGCCGCACCGGGGCCAGACGCGGTTAGGAAGTGTGGCGAGGGTTTCCCCGTGTAACCCAGCACACCACCTCCTTCCCCCAGACCTGTTCTGAATGACACAAGATCCGAGCACTGACCGTGCGTCTGGGGTCTCCCCCATAGCCGGAGCAGGTGCTATAACCATCCCTGACCTTTCTGACTGCAGCCTGAGCTGCCTCTCGTCTCTGCCCTCACTGTCTGCCTTCCCCCTCCTCCCGTGGGAAGGTCAGAGAAGCTGCTGAAGGTTTGCGTTATGTACATATGTTATTCAGGAGATTATACAATATGATTCTTATTACATGGGACCCCGTGGGACTTTCTTTTTTGCAAAGCTGCTGCCTTCTGCCTCTCATAGAAAGCCAGGAAGGCTTTGCTGTGTTTGATGCTGAGCAAAATCAGTCGACGTGATTGTCGACGACGATGATGATGTGCAATTTCACTGTAGTACAAGCAAGAAAACTTGGACTGGATGCATAACTGTGCTTTCCTTACTCGTGTCCAGTCTGCAGCTCTGGGCCGGGGCACTGTGAGCGGCACAGGCTGGTGGTGTAGCTGCCTTTTCTGCAAATTAAGAACCATTTTATTTCAAACTAACGAGTGTGTGAACAATCTGGGGCCCCACAGCTCAGGGCTTAGCTGCTTCTGATGTGACTCTCTAGAAAAAGCAAATTGCTAAGTAGCTTAGCTGTCTCTGCTCAGTGGCAGTGAGTTTGCCCTCCGTCCTTCTCCTGACCATTGCAGCATTTGTCGGTCATCACTATCTGTATGCAGGGGAGGGGGACCATGCCCTTAGTGTGCGAGATCAGCTGCCTGACCTGAGCGCCGGGCAGCGATGGCTGTGCCAGTGACCCGGGGGTTACAGGGGCAGCTCTCCGTCTACCAGGGACTGTTATGTTGGGGGAAGCCCAGTGCTGATTTTGTAAGTAAATGTATTTGTTCTGCTTTCCACATCTCTGTATAAAGTGTCTTCAGAATGAGAACGCTGTATATTTTAACGCAAATCCACGTAGGACTCCTAGCTCGCTGGTTTCATGGTGCCTTTTTCCTATGATTGAGCTGAACGTTCAATAAAAAATATTGACTGTAGCTGGTCTGAGTGTGTTCATGTGCCTGCTCCACACCTAGAGGAGGAGGAGGAGGAGGAATGTGTGTGCATGGACGTCCTGTCCCTTCCCCAAAACTACAAGACTGGAAGATTCATTCAGCAGCTCTGCTGTGGTTACAAATCCAGGCGAATGTGCGCTCTGAGGAGGGCAGGGCCATGCAGGCTGAGGAAGGACCCATCCTTTTCTCTCTGATGCATAAAACGAACGCTGGCAGTGCAGCAGAATTAAAGGACTTTGTAGGTTATCAGTGTGAGGAGAAGCAGGGGAGCCCCCCTAGCTGGCACTGAGACTCTGGTTTCTGGCCTGAGCCTGTCACAAATAGAAAACTTTGTGCTCTGGCAGTGCAACAAGAAACACAAGGAAGAGGCAGCCTGGTGGGTCAGAATCAGAGGTGAGCGCGTGTTAATGGTGAGGGGAGACTGCAGCAGACGCAGACAGTTAGGGGCACATGGGGACCCTGCTGTGACTTTTAGCCAAATAGTGAAATTCCTGGGGGTAAGGTGGAGAGTCCTGCAGGCAGCCCCGGCTCTCAGCCACTCTCAGGCCCGAGTCACTGCTGCACGTGTGGGAATTTAACTGCAAAGAGAGGCACACGCGGAGCACTCGCAGCCTGCGAGGCGCAGATTAAATTGGTCCCACTTGTTAGACGTGACCAAACAGTCCCATCTGGTCCCCATGCAGGCGTCTGTCTTCTCACTGTCAGCTTCCACGCACGAGGTTTTAGAAATAATACTGCAGACGGAAAGGCGGTGCGTTTCATGTCCTGAGCTGGAAAAGAGAGAGCGAGAGAGAGATCAGCACAAGCAGGGACTGCACATTACTGGCAGCACAAGCAGGGACTGCACATTACTGGACATTACTGCCAGCATGGTTCCAGCTGCTTAAGGGGATTCAGGGGATGCAGAAGCAGCCCTGGTGCATGGGCTCTGGCTGAAGGAATCTCACTGCAATGCTAGGGGGGCAGAGAGCTGGGGGGGCAGAGAGCTGGGGGGGCAGAGAGCCGGCTGAAGATTTGTTGCCTGCAGAGAGGAGCTCTCTCCTGATCCAGCCCTTCCCCTCCAGGCAGCCTGCAGCAGAGAGGGGGGGATCAGAACGGGGAGATTAGGAGAGGGGAATCAGAACGGGGAGATTAGGAGAGGGGGATCAGAACGGGGAGATTAGGAGAGGCTGCAGGATGAGAGGGGGATCAGAACGGGGAGATTAGGAGAGGGGGATCAGAACGGGGAGGTTAGGAGAGGCTGCGGGATGAGAGGGGGATCAGAACGGGGAGATTAGGAGAGGCTGCAGGATGAGAGGGGGATCAGAATGGGGAGATTAGGAGAGGGGGATCAGAACGGGGAGATTAGGAGAGGCTGCAGGATGAGAGGGGGATCAGAACGGGGAGATTAGGAGAGGCTGCGGGATGAGGGGGGATCAGAACGGGGAGATTAGGAGAGGGGGATCAGAACGGGGAGATTAGGAGAGGCTGCGGGATGAGAGGGGATCGGAACGGGGAGATTAGGAGAGGCTGCGGGATGAGAGGGGGATCGGAACGGGGAGATTAGGAGAGGCTGCGGGATGAGAGGGGGATCGGAACGGGGAGATTAGGAGAGGCTGCGGGATGAGAGGGGGATCGGAACGGGGAGATTAGGAGAGGGCTGCGGGGATGAGAGGGGGATCGGAACGGGGAGATTAGGAGAGGCTGCGGGATGAGAGGGGGATCGGAACGGGGAGATTAGGAGAGGGGGATCAGAACGGGGAGATTAGGAGAGGCTGCAGGATGAGAGGGGGATCGGAACGGGGAGATTAGGAGAGGGAGATTCAGAACGGGGAGATTAGGAGAGGCTGCAGGATGAGGGGATCGGTTGGGGGGCAGATGTCTACCGTGTGAGAGAGAGGGGAACGAGTAGGGGGCAGTGTACGTGTGAGAGAGAGTGACCCGTGCTGGGGGGGGGGGGGGTGCGTCAGTCATTTTGGTGGGGAGTT